>NC_045962.1:86008479-86137418 GCF_010909765.2 Amblyraja radiata | reverse complement strand
AATAACGGTTGGAGAGGGAGCAATTTATGTTGTATGAAAATGTTCAATACATTTTCCCCAAGTCTTATCAAATTTAACCAAGGGTTCAACAGTGTCCCTCCTGATTTTTTCTAAATGTAAACATGATATTGTTTCCGAATACCACTGGAGTGTGGTCGTGGGGTCGGAGTCTTTCCATTTAAATAAAATCGATCTTCTGGCGATTAATGTGGTAAAAGCAATCAACCGATGGGCGGAGTGGGACAAATGAATAGAATCTAACATTGGTAGCCCATAAATTGCAGTAATAGGATGAGGATCAATAGGCCGCTGTATCTCGAAACTAAAAAAATTAAATTGGCACATGGATATGGATTACGTGCAGGTAGATAAGAGATGGTCTTGGTATCCTCTCTGACACAGACCAAAATTGAGCGCAGTACTCCAAATGTGAGAATGATCCCAGGAATAAGTGGGTTAATAACATATGTTTGATAGCACTGGGCCTATACTCGCTGGAGTTTAGAAGGATGAGATGGGAGAGGCTACAACCTCTAGACCTAGACTCTCCCACTAGTGGAAACACCCTCGCCACATCCACCCTATCCAAGCCTTGTCACTATTCACCATGACCTCAGTTACGTCATGTACGACTCTGCAGCGTAATGTCTGAGGATATCTTTGGAATGTGTTGTGTATGGGAGCTCGTGGTTTGCTGTCGGATTAGCTCCTTACTCTGCAGTAACAGAAGGGCACCTACTGCCTGAGGGTTTGGGAGTGGCAAGGAGTAGTCACCGCTGTGGGACCTGCCGCTTGCACGAGAGATCAGGGTGGGGCGTGTACAATGGGAGCTACTGCCCATGCAGCTCCCTAGTCTGCATCGGTGACTGCGGCGTTTAGTATCACGGCACTGCAGCTGTTTGTGTCTGTCATGGATTCATCGCCAACCCCCCCTCCAAGGTTGTTCCTCTCATCTCCACGTTTGACCTTTGCTCGAATGATTCTTGCACTCAACGTTATTCCCTTTACCCTGTATCTGTGCAGTGTGGGCGGCTCGATTGTAATTACGTATAGACAATAGGTGCAGGAGTAGGCCATTCGGCCCTTCGAGCCAGCACTGCCATTCAATGTGATCATTTCCGCTTTCCGCTGACTGAGCTACTGTCTCCCTCATTGGAGACCCTCGGACTCTGAAACGTAACCTATTCCTTCACTCCATAGATGCTGCCTCACCTGCTGAGTTTCTCCAGCATTTTTGTCTACCTTCGATTTTTCCAGCATCTGCAGTTCCTTCTTAAACACTCGGACTATCCCTGATCAGACTTTACTGGACTCTATCTTGCATTAAACGTGATTCCGTTTATTATGTATCTACCTGGTGGCACGGCACGGTTTCGCAGCGGTAGAGATAGACAATAGGTGCAGGAGTAGGCCATTCGGCCCTTCGAGCCAGCACCGCCATTCAATGTGATCATGGCTGATCATCCCCAATCAGTACCCCGTTCCTGCCTTCTCCCCATATCCCCCAGAGTTGCTGCCTCGCAGTGTCAGACACCCGGGTTCGATCCCGACTACGGGTGCTTGTCCATACGGAGTTTGTACGTTCTCCCCGTGACCTGCGTGGGTTTTCTCAGAGATCTTCGGTTTCCTCCCACACTTTAAAGACATGCAGGTTTGTAGGTTAATTAGTTTGGTATGCGTAAAAAAAAAAAACAACAAAAATTGTCCCTAATGTGTGTGTGTGGAATAGTGTTAGTGTACGGGGATCGCTGGTCAGTGCGCACTCGGTGGGCCGAAGGGCCTGTTTCCGCACTGTAACTCTATAACTAAAAAACTAAAACAAAAAGATCTGTACACCATGGATGGCTCGATTATAAATCATGTATAGTTTTTCCACTGATGGGGGTTACATGCAAAAGTTTTTCACTGTTACCTCTGTACATGTGACAATAAGTAATAAACTAACTTAACTTCCACTGCACCCTTTGCTGTTTGCCTTTAGACTTTAGAGATGCCTTTTGGTGTTAGGTTAGGTAAGGGGGAGGTGCAGCCAGACCTGGGCGTCCTTGTACACCGGTCACTGAAAGTTGGCTTATAGGTGCAGCAGGCAGTGAAGAAAGCTAATGGAATGTTGGCCTTCATAACAAGAGGATTTCAGTATAGGAGTAAAGAGGTTCTTCTGCAGTTGTATAGGGCTCTGGTGAGACCACATCTGGAGCATTGTGTACAGTTTCGGTCTCCTAATTTGAGGAAGGACATCCGTGTGATTGAGGCAGTGCAGCGTAGGTTCACGAGATTGATACAATACAATACAATACAATACAATACCTTTTATTATCATTTGAACCTCACATGAGGTTCAAACGAAATTTGGTTTCTGCAGCCATACAAAAAAAGAACCAAGACACACACCAACACAATTCAATTCACATAAACATCCATCACAGTGAGTCCTCCTCACTGTGATGGAAGGCAAAACTTAAACATATCTCTCCCCTGCACTCCCTTCTCCCCCCCCATGTCAGAGTCAAAGCCCCCGGCGGGCGATGTTAAATCGGGCGATGTCCCGCAGCCATTAAAGCCACGCCGGGCGATGCAAGGCCACGCACCAGGTCTTGGTGTTGGAGCCCCGGCGGGCTCTTGGTGTTGGAGCCCCCGGCGGGCGCACACAAAGTCCCGCGGCCATTCCAAACCACGCGGGGCGGTGATGTAGGCCCTGCTCCAGGTAATCTTCAACCCCGCAACTCGGGCGGGAGAAGTCGCCGTTGCGGAAGCCCCGAAAAGCGGTCTCCCAGCAGGGACCCGCGGGCTCCCGGTATTACCGTCCACAGACCTGCGGTAGGAGCTTCCGAATCTCCGGGTGTCGGGTCACAGCAGCGCTCCACCACAGCTCCACCCGCTCCGGACTCGGCCAGCTCCGTGATGGTGAGTAAATCCGCAGCTCCGCGACTGGAGCCCCAGGTCATTCCTGTTGGAGGCGGCTCCACGTAGCAGCCCCAACGACAACGGAGACCCGACAAAGAAAAGGTCGGGTCTCCCGTGCAGGGGAAAGACCTTAAAGTTCCCCCACCCCACACCCACACACATACCCCGACAAAAAAAACAATAAAAACTACATAGAACAAGACAGAACACAATAAAAAGACAGACGGACTGCAGAGGCCGCTGCTGACAAGAGTCGCGCCGCCCTGGGATGGCGGGACTGTCATATGAGGAAAGATTGAAAAGACTAGGCTTGTATTCACTGGAGTTTAGAAGGATGAGGGGGGGTTCTTATCGAAACATATAAAATTATAAAAGGACTGGACAAGCTGGATGCAGGAAAAATGTTCCCAATGTTGGGAGAGTCCAGAACCAGGGGCCACAGTCTTAGAATAAAGGGGAGGTCATTTAAGACTGAGGTGAGAAAAAACGTTTTCACCCAGAGAGTTGTGAATTTATGGAATTCCCTGCCACAGAGGGCAGTGGAGGCCAAATCACTGGATGGATTTAAGAGAGAGTTAGATAGAGCTCTACGGGCTAGTGGAGTCGAGGGATATGGGGAGAAGGCAGGCACGGGTGGGTTATTGATAGGGGACGATCAGCCATGATCACAATGAATGACGGTGCTGGCTCGAAGGGCCGAATGGCCTCCTCTTGCACCTATTTTCTATGTTTCTATGTAGCCTGGAAACAGGCCCTCAGCCCATTGAGTCCACGCAGACCAGCGATCACCCCCTCGCACTGCACTTTAGGGACAATATATTTTTACTGAAGCTAATTAACCTACAAACCTGCACGTCGTTGGAGAGTGGGAGGAAACCGGATCACCCGGAGACCACCCACATGGTCACGGGGAGAACGTGCAAACTCCGTACAGGCAGCACCCGTCGTCGGGATCGAACCCAGGACTCTGGCGCTGTAAGGCAGCAAAATCTACTGTTATGCCACACTTAGTTTAAAGTTCAGCCACATTAGAAGTATTGCGTGCAGTTCTGGATGCCCTGAATACAGGAAGGATGTGGTGGCTTTTGAAAGGGGGCAGGGGAGGTTTACCGGAATGATGCCTGGATTATGCAGAAGTAGCTACACGGAGAAGTTGGCAAAACCTGGATAGTATTCTCGAGTACTGGGGGTTGAGGGGAGATCTCGTAGAAACATCCAAAATAGTTCAAGTTCAAGTTCAAGTTAGTTTATTGTCATGTGTCCCTGTATAGGACAATGAAATTCTTGCTTTGCTTAAGCACACAGAAAATAGTAGGCATTTACTACAAAACAGATAAATGTGTCAAAATAGGTGCAGGAGGCGGCCATTTTGCCCTTCAAGCCTGCAACGTCATTCATTGTGATCATGGCTGATCATCCACAATCAATAAACCTCATATCCCTTGACTCCACTAGCGCCTAGAGCTCTAATAAAGTTTAATCTAATCTAATCTAATTTTTAAATTCATCCAGTCAATTGGCCTCCGCTGCCTTCTGTGGCAGAGAATTCCACAAATTCACAACACTCTGGTGAAACTTTTTTTTTTCTCATCTCAGTTTTAAATGGCCTCCCCTTTATTTTTAGACTGTGGCCCCTGGTTCTGGACTCTCCCATCATTGGGAACATTTTTCCTGCATCTAGCTGGTCCAGTCCTTTTATAATTTTACACGTTTCGATAAGATCCCCTCTCGTCCTAAATTCCAGTGAATACAAGCCCACTCTTTCCAATCTTTCCTCGTATGACAGTCCCGCCATCCCGTGGATTAGCCTCATGAACCTACGCTGCACTCCCTCAAAGGCAAGGATCCCAATAGACAATAGGTGCAGGAGTAGGCCATTCGGCCCTTCGAGCCAGCACCGCCATTCGGTGTGATCATGGCTGATCATCCCCAATCAGTACCCCGTTCCTGCCTTCTCCCCATATCCCCTGACTCCGCTATCTTTAAGAGCCCTATCCAGCTCTCTCCTGAAAGTATCCAGAGAACCGGCCTCCACCGCCCTCTGAGGCAGAGAATTCCACAGACTCACAACGCATGTGTGAAAAAGTGTTTCCTCGTCTCCGTTCTAAATGGCTTACCCCTTATTCTTAAACTGTGGCCCCTGGTTCTGGACTCCCCCAACATCGGGAACATATTTCCAGCCTCTAGTGTGCCCAAACCCTTAATAATCGTATATACTTCAATAAGATACCCTCTCATCCTTCTAAACTCCAGAGTGTACAAGCCCAGCTGCTCCATTCTCTACAGGATGATCAGCCATAATCACATTGAAGGGCCGAATGGCCTCCTACTGCATCTATTGTCTTTGGCCCATCGAGTCCGCGTTGACCCTCGATCACCTGTACACTAGTTCTATCCAAACACTAGGTAGAGTTTACAGAAGCCAATTAACCTGCAAACCCGCACGCGCACGCCTTTGGAGTGGGAGGAAATCTGAGCACCTTGAGGAAACCCGCGCAGGTCACGGGGAGAACGTGCAAACTCCGCACAGTCAGCACCGGTAGTGAGGACCGTCCCCAGGTCTCTGGAGCCGTGAGGCAGCAGCTCCATCGCTGTGCCGCCCTAGTTTAGAGTTTCAGTGTAGGCCCTTCAGCCCACCGAATCCGTGCTAACCAGCCATCATCCATCCATACATCCATACAGAAGCTGTGAAATGGCTTCTGTAAAGTGTCCCTAGTGTGTAGGATAGAACTGGTGTACGGGGTGATCGCTAGTTGGTGTGGACTTGTTGGGCCGAAGAACTTCTTTCCACGCTGTATCTCTAAAAATGTGAAGCTGGATGTGGAAAGGATGTTTTTCTTTGTAGAAGAACCTTGAACTAAGGTTTCAGTATTGTCACCGAGGTACAGTGAAAGGCTTCTTGTTGCGTGCTGACCAGTCAGCGGAAAGACAATGCATGATCAAGCGTAGACAAAAGTGCTGGAGAAACTCAGCGGGTGAGGCAGCATCTATGGAGTGTAGGAATAGGTCTGAAGAAGGGTCTCGACCCGAAACGTCACCTATTCCTTCGCTCCATAGATGCTGCCTCGCCCGCTGAGTTTCTCCAGCATTTTTATCTACTTTCGATTTTCCCGGCATCTGCAGTTCTTTCTTATACACGATCAAGCCATTTGATAACGGAATAACGTTTAGTGCAAGGGTAAACATTCTTGCCATAGAGGGAGTACAGGGAAGGTTCACCAGACTGATTCCTGGGATGTCGGGACTTTCATATGAAGAAAGACTGGATAGACTCGGCTTGTACTCGCTAGAATTTAGAAGATTGAGGGGGATCTTATAGAAACTTACAAAATTCTTAAGGGGTTGGACAGGCTAGATGCAGGAAGATTGTTCCCGATGTTGGGGAAGTCCAGAACAAGGGGTCACAGTTTAAGGATAAGGGGGAAATCTTTTAGGACCGAGATGAGAAAAACATTTTCCACATAGAGAGTGGTGAATCTGTGGAATTCTCTGCCACAGAAGGTAGTTGAGGCCAGTTCATTGGCTATATTTAAGAGGGAGTTAGATGTGGCCCTTGTGGCTAAAGGGATCAGGGGGTATGGAGAGAAGGCAGGTACAGGATACTGAGTTGGATGATCAGCCATGATCATATTGAATGGCGGTGCAGGCTCGAAGTGCCGAATGGCCTACTCCTGCACCTATTTTCTACGTTTCTATGTAAAGCCGGCCACGACGATCAAGAATAAATGTCGCTGTAGGAGTAGAGGTTTAAGAGTGCTGTGCGATTGTAATATGAGTTTGAGGATCTGCTTCTGTGGCCAGCACTCAAATAGTCGCCTGGGGTGGGCGCCATTTTGGATGCGTGCCACCATCTTGGGTTACTGTTTAAATAACCCTGGCCGGCTAATTACGTGAGACGAGGTATAGTGTTTTTTTCCCAGAGGTTGAGTACGTGGATAGGAAAAGTTTAGAGGGAAAAAGCGTTCTACTC
Source organism: Amblyraja radiata (assembly GCF_010909765.2). Taxonomy (NCBI): domain Eukaryota; kingdom Metazoa; phylum Chordata; class Chondrichthyes; order Rajiformes; family Rajidae; genus Amblyraja; species Amblyraja radiata. Next base: position 86,130,544 of record NC_045962.1, on the reverse strand, counting down.
CAGGGCTGTAGAAAGCATCTTGTCTGGCAACATCACAAAATCTGGTTTGGGAATTGCTCTGCCCAGGACAGGAAGGCTCTGCAGAGAGTAGTGCGTTCGGCCGAACGCACTAAGGGAACCACACTCACCCCCCCTGCAGGAACTATACACCAGGAGATGCAGATCCAGAGCCAGCAACATTATGGGGGACCCCTACCACCCCAGCAACGGACCGTTCCAGCTGCTACAGTCAGGCAAACGCCTCCGTTGTCATGCAGTGAAAACAGAGAGGATGAGAACTATTTTCTATGTTTCTTCCCACAGGCCATCAGGCCTGTAAACTCTGATCTCACCAGGGACTAATTTACTGTTGTGTTGTGTCTTTTTTAAATTGTTGTTTTTTTTTTCTAACATGTAAATACTGATTCTGTTCTGTAGATTTTTGCACAATCTGCAGGCATTGCCACTTTCGTTTCACTGCACATCTTGTATGTGTATGTGACAAATAAACTTGACTTGACTTGACTTGGGGAGATGGGCCAAACATGGACTAGCCCAGTTGGGCCATCTTGGTTGCGATGGACAAGTTGGGCCGAAGGGCCTGTCATGATGCCAAGCTAAACTAATCTCCTCTGCCTGCATGTGATCCATATCCCTCCATTCCCTGAATCCATCCATGTGCCCATCCAAAAGCCCCTGAAACGCCACTATTGTATCTCCTTCCTCCACCTCTGACAATGCGTTCCAGGCCCCCCCACCTCGTGTTGCCAACTGTCCCGTATTAGCCGGGACATCCCATATATTGGGCTAAATTGGTTTGTCCCGTACGGGACCGCCCTTGTCCCGTATTTGACTGCTACTACTCGGGTCGAGGGGACTGTCGGGTCAGAGCGCCACGTCCGGCTCCGCCTCACCCGCCCCGACGTAGTGCAGCCCATGGAGTCCAGCAACTCCTCGCCCGTGGCTCAGTCGGTCGGTCGGCAGCCCGGCCAGCTGTCCGACCTTCGTACCTTCGCTTACCGCCGACACCACCACCACCCCTCCTTCTCGTGGCCGATGAGTTGGACGGGGTGCCGGACTTTGCGCGCGGCCCCCCCGGGCCAAAACTCCTCAGCTGGCCCGCCGGCTGGGCTTTGTGTGCAGTCCAGCACCCGGGCCAACTCATCATTCACCCAGCCACGGCAGACAGAGTCGGTCAACGAATTGCTGTTGGGAATTTGTCCCGTATTTTGGCCTTTAGTCCCTTATTTGGGAGAAGGTTGGCAACCCTACACCCACTGCTCTCTTTAGAGGAATAGGTAGAGTGAATGCGCAGAGTCCTTTACCCAGGGCAGGGGGGGGTTCAAAACCAGAGGCCATAGGTTTGTGAGGGGGAAGAAATCTAATTGTCTTGAGGGGCAACTGTTTTACTCAGCCGGTGGTGAGTATATGGAATGAAGGAGGCAGGTACTATAACAGCATCTATCCATCTTTGGAGCGCGGGCGGAAACCGGAGCACCCGGAGAAAAACCCACGCAGTCACAGGGAGAACGTACAGGCAGCACCCGAGGTCAGGATCGAACCTGGTTCTCTGGCGCTGTGAGGCAGCCACTCTACCGCTGCACCACCGTGCCGAGAGTTCTGAGGAGAGGGCAGGAGAATGGGGTTGAGACTGATCAGCCGATGATTGAATGGCGGAGTCGACTCGATGGGCCGATCGGCCTACTTCTGCCCCTGTGACGTGTGAACTTGTGAAGCAGCAGTTTATATTTAGTGGGTGCTGTAAAGGTCAGCCATTTCATTAGCGTAGTTTTAATTCTGCTTTGGCCTCGTTGCGAATATTGGACTGTGGGGAGGAAACAGTGGCTGAGACAGATGCGGAACTGTGGGCTGAGAAGAGAGGTTTCATTTATGAACTCGCTGGGCTACCGGCCAACCGTGCACTCTGCAACCTGCGTGATCGAGCTAGCTGTGTGCATTTCAGAAGGGTCGGCCGGCACGCTGACCTCCACCGAGCTGAGGCCTGGCGCCAGCTCTCGGGCACCTCCTCCGACCCATTCTTGGACCATCATCCCGCAGATGAGCACTAGGCCGCAATCTCGCGCACCATTTCTGATTTCATCACTTCTGGGCTGTCTGCCTTCCACGGCCTCCGACCTTATCCTTTCCCAGCCCCGCACAGCCCCAAAATCCACAAACACAACTGCCCTGGCAGGCCCATTGTTTCTACCTGATCCTGTCCAACTGAAATAATTTCCACGTACCTCGACTCCATCCTATCCCCCTCCCACCGGTCCAATCTCTCCCGACCTATGTCCCAAGATACTTCGCACGCCGTTCGTCTCTTTAATGACTTCCGCTTTCCCACCCCCCCCCCCCACTCCCTCATCTTCATTATTAAAAACATAGAAATTAGGTGCAGGAGTAGAGGCCATTCGGCCCTTCGAGCCTGCACCGCCATTCAATATGATCATGGCTGATCATCCAACTCGGTATCCTGTACCTGCCTTCTCTCCATACCCCCTGATCCCTTTAGCCACAAGGGCCACATCTAACTCCCTCTTAAATATAGCCAATGAACTGGCCTCAACTGGCAGAGAATTCCACAGATTCACCACTCTCTGTGTGAAAAATGTTTTTCTTATCTCGGTCCTAAAAGATTTCCCCCTTATCCTTAAACTGTGACCCCTTGTTCTGGACTTCCCCAACATCGGGAACAATCTTCCTGCATCTAGCCTGTCCAACCCCTTAAGAATTTTGTAAGTTTCTATAAGATCCCCCCTCAATCTTCTAAATTCTAGCGAGTACAAGCCGAGTCTATCCAGTCTTTCTTCATATGAAAGTCCTGACATCCCAGGAATCAGTCTGGTGAGCCTTCTCTGTACTCCCTCTATGGCAAGAATGTCTTTCCTCAGATTAGAAGGGTCTCGACGCGAAACGTCACCCATTCCTCCTCTCCAGAGATGCTGCCTGTCCCGCTGAGTTACTCCAGCTCTTTCTGATTATCTTCAGAAGGATTTGATCAGTACGGGTGTCGGGGGTTGTGTGGAGAAAGCAGGAGAATGGGGTTCGGAGGGAGAGATAGGTCAGCCATGATTGAATGGCAGAGTAGACTTGATGGGCCGAATGGCCCAGTTCTGCTCACTGTAGGACAGGGCAACCAGACACACTGGCAACTAATGAGTGGGCATTGGGTAGATACTAAAGTTGGGAGAAAATTGCAGGGCAAGATGGATTCAGAACTGGCTTGTCATAGAAGACAGCGTATACAGTGGGATATAAGTTTAGTTCAGTTCAGAGATACAGTGTGGAAACGGGTCCTTCGGCCCACCGAGTCCACGCCGACCAGCGATCCCTGCACCTTAACACTATCCTACACACACTAGGGACAATCAGTGGATTGTCACCTTGTCGTGGTGGAGAAGCTTGTGTGGACCTGAGATTCTGAGAGCGATGCCGTCTGGAGCTGTGCTCCTGGTAGGGCCACCCATGGCGGTAAAGTCGAGGGGGAGGTCCCTGACAAAGAGCAATCCAACCAAGACCTCAACGGTGGAACAGGCGGAGGACGATGGCTGACCTTAGTGGAGCTAACGTCACAACGGCTGGGAAGGCGGATGAAGGCTGCGGCAGAAAAGGGTCTCCGGTCGTCTTGGACTCCATGCCACTGGATCCTGACCCAGATCTGTCAAGGACCCCACGTGGGGTGTCTGTCTGTGCACCAGTCTCCCCACGTTAAACAAAGTCACACACAGGCGTCTTCCATGAGAGGACAGTCTAACTCGTTTCGGGTGACCGCCGATGATGATGAGGAACAATTTTACTGAAGCCAATTAACCTACAAACCAGTACGTCTTTATAGTGTGGGAGGAAACTGGAGCACCCGGAGAAAACCCACGCAGGTCACGGGGAGAACGTACAAACTCCGTACAGAGAGTACCCGTAGTCAGGATCGAACCTGGGTCTCTGGTGCTGTGAGGCAGCAACTATATATATATATATGTGGGTGTGTGTGTTTATGTATATATGTGTGTGTACATATATATAGACACACACCACAAAGACCAGAGGTTTCAGCACAGATCCCAGTGGCATTCCACACTCTATGCAGATATGTGGATAAATTAAAATTTATTCTTAACATTAGGGAGATCCAAAGATAGACACAAAATGCTGGAGTAACTTAGTGGGTCAGGCAGCATCTCTAGAGAAAATGGATATGTGACGTTTTGCGTCAAGTCCCTCCTTCAAACTGGAAGGGGGGGGGAGGGGGAAGTGGAAGCTTGTTCCATGTTATCCCACGTTCGTTTCCTACACGCGAGGGAGCATTCACAGAAGCCAATTAGCCTACAAATCAGCGAGTCTTTAGAAGATGGGAGGAAACTGGAGCACGCGGGGATAACCCATGCACTTCATCCCCTTTATAAGGTCCCAAATGTCACCTACCCATTTTCATGAGTTGAGCGTAGGTTAATTAGCTTAGTTTTAGAGACACAGCGAAGTCCCAACCGAGTCCGCGCGATATATAGACACACGCACACGCACACGCACACGCACACGCACAGACACAGACACACACACACACACACACACACACACACACACAGACACACACACACACAGACACACACACACACACTGTACGTCTTTGGAAGGTAGACAAAAATGCTGGAGAAACTATGCGGATGAGGCAGCATCTATGGAGCGAAGGTATAGGTCACGTCTCGGCTCGAGGCTCTTCCTAGTCTACCCCAAACGTCACCTATTCCTTCACTCCACAGATGCTGCCTCACCCGCTGTGTTTCTCCACCATTTTTTGTCTACCTTCCATTTTCCCGGCATCTGCAGTTCTTGTTTAAACCTACATACAACCCTGCACGTCTTTGGAGTGGTGGGAGGAAACCGAAGATGTCAGACAAAACCCACGCAGGTCACGGGGAAGAGCGTACAAACTCCGTACAGACAGCGCCCGTAGTCAGGATCGAACCCGGGGCGTTTAAAGCGCTGTAAGGCAGCAACTCTACCGCTGCGCCACCAAGGTACAGTGCAAAGGTCTTGGTGGAAAGGTACAGTGCAAAGGTCTTGTTGGAAAGGCAATACATGCTGCCTGACCCACTGAGTTACCCCAGCAATTTGTGCCTATCTTTGTAATATAATAAACCAGCATCTGTGGTTCATTTTGATTAGTTGGATTGTTATTATTGTAGGTTCTCTGACCTGTTGATGTTTTTTGATGAGCAGCACCTGACTTTAACAAAAGATTTAATGGGAGTAGCAGCATGATCTGTGTGTTTAGTGTCTGTACGATGAGAGAATCAGACGTTAAATTTAGTCAGTGACTCATTAACACGTGCTAGACAAATGCTGGAGAAACTCAGCGGGTGAGGCAGCGTCTATGGAACGAAGGAAATGGATGACGTTTCGGGTCGAGGCCCTTCAGACTGATGTGGGGGGTGGGAAGAAGAAAGGAAGAGGCGGAGACAGTGGGCTGTGGGAGAGCTGGGAAGGGGAGGGGAAGGAGGGAGAAAGCAGGGACTACCTGAAATTGGAGGTCAATGTTCATACCGCTGGGGTGTGAACTACCTAAGCGAAATATGAGGTGCTGCTCCTCCTATTTACGGTGGGACTCACTCTGGCCATGGAGGAGGCCCAGGACAGAAAGGTTGGATTGGGAATGGGAGGAGGAGTTGAAGTGCTGAGCCACCGGGAGATCAGGTTGGTTATTGCGAACCGAGCGGGGGTGTTGGGCGAAGCGATCGCCAAGCCTGCGCTTGGTCTCACCGACGTAGAGCAGCTGACACCTCCACTTGGCCCACCGTAAATTGGAGGAGCAGCACCCCATATTTTGCTTGGGTGGTTTACACCCCAGCGGTATGAACATTGACTTCTCCAATTTCAGGTAGTCCCTGCTTTCTCCTTCTTTCCCCTCCCCTTCCCAGCTCTCCCACAGCCCACGGTCTCTGCCTCTTCCTTTCTTCTTCTCGCCCCCCACCCCTACATCAATCTGAAGAAGGATCTCGACCCGAAACCTTTCCTATTCCTTCGCTCCATAGATGCTGCCTCACCCGCTGAGTTCCTCCAGCATTTTTGTCTATAACTTCGATTTTCTAGCATCTGCAGTTCCTTCTTAAACATCAACACGTGCTGCTGTGCTGTGACCCCGGTGAGACCGCTCCTATTTAACTGGCCTGGATAAGAGTAGATGTCCAGAGCCACAGAGGATTTTTCCACTAGTGGGAGAGTCTAGGACCAGAGGGCACAGCCTTCGAGCCAGCACCGCCATTCATTGTGATCATGGCTGGTCGTCCCCAATCAATAACTCGTGCCTGCCTTCTCCCCATAGCCCTTGATTCCACTAGCCCCTAGAGCTCTATCTAACTCTTAAATCCACCTGTAGAATTAATTGTCACAGAAGGCTGTGGAGTGCCAAGTCAGTGGATATTTTTAAGGCGGATATAGATAGATTCTTGTGTAGGAAGGAACTGCGGATGCTGATTTAAACCGAAGATAGACACAAAAAGCTGGAGTGACTCAGCGGGACAGGCAGCATCTCTGGAGAGAAGGAATGGGTGACGTTTTGGGTCGAGACTTCAGATTCTTGATTAGTAAGGGTGTCAGGGGTTACGGGGAGAAGGCAGGAGAATATGGTTGAGAGGGAAAGATAGATTAACCATGATTGAATGGCGGATTGTATTTGATGGGCCGAATGGCCTAATTCTGCTCCTATCATTTAGGAAGATGCTGGAGTCAATTATAAAAGATTAAATAGCAGCACATTTGGATAGCTTTAATGCAATCGATCAAAGTCAGCATGGATTTACGAAGGGGAAATCATGCTTGACTAATCTTCTGGAATTTTTTGAGGATGTAACAAGGAAAATGGACAAGGGAGAGCCAGTGGGTGTAGTGTATCTGGACTTTCAGAAAGCATTTGATAAGGTTCCACGTAGGAGATTAGTGGGTAAAATTAGAGCACATGGTATTGGGGGTAGAGTGCTGACATGGATAGAAAATTGGTTGGCAGACAGGAAACAAAGAGTAGGGATTAACGGGTCCCTTTCAGAATGGCAGGCAGTGACTAGTGGGGTACCGCAAGGATTAATGCTGGGACCGCAGCTATTTACAATATACATCAATGATTTGGATGAAGGGATTCAAAGTAACATTAGCAAATTTGCAGATGACACAAAGCTGGGTGGCAGTGTGAACTGTGAGGAGGATGCTATGAGAATGCAGGGTGACTTGGACAGGTTGGGGGAGTGGGCAGATGCAGTTCAATGCGGATAAATGTGAGGTTATCCACTTTGGTAGCAATAACAGGAAGGCAGATTATTATCTGAATGGTGTCAAATTGGGAAAAGAGGAACTACAACGGGATCTGGGGGTCCTTGTTCATCAGTCAATGAAAGTAAGCATTCAGGTACAGCAGGCAGTGAAGAAAGCTAATGGCATGTTGGCCTTTATAACAAGGGGAGTTGAGTATCCGAGCAAAGAGGTCATTCTGCACTAGTACAGGACCCTGGTGAGACCGCACTTGGAGTATTGTGTGCAGTTTTGGTCCCCAAATTTGAGGAAGGACATTCTTGCTATTGAGGGAGTGCAGTGTAGGTTCACGAGGTTAATTCCTGGGATGGCGGGACTGTCATATGTTGAAAGAATTGAGCGGCTGGGCTTGTATATTCTGGAATTTAGAAGGATGAGAGGGGATCTTATTGAAACGTGCAAGATTTTTAAGGGATTGGACACGCTAGAGGCAGGAAACGTGTTCCCGATGTTGGGGGAATCCGGAACCAGGGGCCACAGTTTAAGAATAAGGGGTAGGCCATTTAGAACGGAGACGACGAAAAACTTTTTCACCCAGAGAATTGTGAATCTGGAATCCTCTGCCTCAGAGGGCGGTGGAGGCCGATTATCTGGATACTATTATATATCTATATATATCTATATTATATATCTATATATCTATATTATATATATATATATCTATTATATCTATATATATCTATATTATATATATATATATATCTATATCTATATTATATATATCTATATCTATATTATCTATATCTATATTATATATATCTATATTATATATATATATCTATATTATATATATGTATCTATATCTATATTATATATATATCTATATTATATATATATATATCTATATTATATATATATATATATCTATCTATATCTATATATATATATCTATATATATCTATATATATATCTATCTATATCTATATTATCTATATTATCTATATCTATATATATATCGATTGCATTACAGCTATATAGTTTAATAGCCTGATGGCTGTGGGGAAGCAGCTATTCCTGAACCTGGTTGTTGCAGATTTCAGGCTCCTGTATCTTCTACCTATTGGCAGCGGGGAGATGAGTGAGTGGCCAAGATGGTGTGGATCCTTGATGATGCTGCCAGCATTTTTGAGGCAGCGACTGCGATAAATCCCCTCGATGGTAGGGAGGTCAGAGCCGATGATGGACTGGGCAGTGTTTACAACGTTTTGCAGCCTTTTCCGCTCCAGGGCGCTCAAGTTGCCAAACCAAGCCACGATGCAACCGGTCAGCATGCTCTCTACTGTGCACCTGTAGAAGTTCGAGGGAGTCCTCCTTGACATACCGACTCCCCGTAATCTCCTCGGGAAGTAGAGGTGCTGATGAGCTTTCTTTCTAATTGCATCAGTGTTCTCGGACCAGGAAAGATCTTCGGAAATATTCACGGTCAACCAGTTAGTGGCAAGTACCTGGAACTCAGTGCCAGAGAGCGTGGTGGAAGCAGTCACTGACAGTATTAAAGGCAACACATGATTACAATCGGGCCATTCACAGTGTACAGATTCATGATAAGGGAATAACGTTTAGTGCAAGCTAAAGTCCAGTACACACCGATCAAAGATAGTCCGAGGGTCTCCAATGAGGTAGATTGTCGCTCAGGACAGCTCTCTGATTGGGGTGGGGTGATTCAGTTGCCTGATAACAGCTGGGAGGAAACCTTCAGACTGATCATAAAGTATTGTTTATCAGTAAAAGTCTCAGCCAAAATTTGGCACCCTCCACAAGGTAGCGCCCTTCAGCCCCGACAATGGGATTGTCAGCCATGACTTGTTTCTCTGGAGAGGGTGGTGAACAGGAGTGGGTGGAGTGCACTGGGTGAGACTGAAGGTTCAATAGACAATAGGTGCAGGAGTAGGCCATTTGGCCCTTCGAGCCTGCACTGTCATTCACTGTGATCATTTGCCTTCCATCACAGTGAGGAGGTGCCTGGTGAACTCACTGTGGTGGCTGTTAAATTTGTGTTTATTGTGTGTTTTTGTTATTTTTTATTATATGCATGACTGCAAGGCAACGAAATTTCGTTCAGACCAAAAGGTCTGAATGACAATAAAGGATACTTTGACTTCGATCCACAATCAGTACCTCGCTCCTGCCTTCTCCCCATATCCCTCGACTCCGTTTAAGAACGTGTCCAAAGCCTTAACAATCTTATATGTTTCAATGAGAATCCCTCTCATCCTTCTAAACTCCAGAGTGTACAAGCCCAGCTGCCCCATTCTCTCAGCATATGACAGTCCCGCCATCCCGGGAATTAACCTTGTAAACCTACGCTGCACTCCCTCAATAGCAAGAATGTCCTTCCTCAAATTAGGGGACCAAAACTGTACACAATACTCCAGGTGTGGTCTCACTAGGGCTCTGTACAACTGCAGAAGGACTTTTTCCCTCTAGTGCAGTGGCCAGAAAAGCATGTGGTGTTGCAGTTTCACCAATGTGTTATAAAGTTGGATTTTTATTGGTGTCCCGCCTAATGTCGGCCAATATTCCTAACTTGGCTATCACCCACAAAGATCTTTGGACTTTTACCTGTTACTCAACACTCCCTGAGCAAATATTATTCCTGGGCTCCATCCGAGCCTCATTGGTATTCCCCAGAGGTTAAATAATGAGTTGGGGGCCTCATTGAAACTTACCGCATAGCGAAAGAGGGGGGGGGGGGGAGGGGGGAGGGGGGGGGGGGGGGAGAGTCTTTGACCAGAGGGCACAGTCTTAGAATAAAAGGACGTACCTTCCAAGAGAGAGCTAGACAGGGCTCTTAAAAATAGCGGAGTCAGGGGATATGGGGAGAAGGCAGGAACGGGGTACTGATTGGGGATGATCAGCCATGATCACATTGAATGGCGGTGCTGGCTCGAAGGGCTGAATGGCATACTCCTGCACCTATTGTCTATTGTACCCTTAGGAGGAATTTATTTAGTCAGAGGGCGGTGAATCTGTGGAATTCATTGCCACAGACGTCTGTGGAGGCCAAGTCTTTCAGAGCCCAATCTAACTCTCTCTTGAAAGCATCCAGAGAACTGGCCTCTACTACCCTCCGAGGCAGAGAATTCCACAGACTCACAACTCTCTGTGTGGAAAAAGTGTTTCCTCATCTCTGTTCTAAATACATGTATTTAAGGCAGAGATAGATAGGTTCTTGATCAGTGCGGGTGTCGGGGGTTATGGGGAGAAGGCAGTAGAATGGGGTTAGGAGGGAGAGATAGATCGACCGTGATTGAATGGCGAGGTGGACATCGATGGGTCGAATGGCCTAATTCCGCTCCCACGAATCGTGGACTGTTTCCCAACAACCGCACAGCATTTTGTCTTTTGCTGGAGTTCATCTCTGCGTCCAGATACACTGACAGAGAGAGAGGAGGGGAGGATGGGTGGAGAGTTGTGAGCCAGTGTGTTTGTGTGTATTAACTTGTGAGCAGCAGCTGGTGAACAGGTTTTCCCAAGGAGTGTCTCAGCCGGTTGCTGCGGGCTGGGTCACGCCTAGCTCCTTGCATTTCCTCTCGAGGCAATGCTGCATGGGGGCTTTCTACAGCAGCATTGCAGCCTCAGGTGCATGCTAGCCGTTGCCAGCAGTGCATCAAACTGCAGCAGGATCAATAGGGAAGCGAGCTTCTTCTTCTTGCGTGTGGCGTGCGCAGCCTAAAGTTGTAAGACAACTTGTTCTATTTGATCTTGTCTGTGCGCGCCGGGTTGATTGCATTCGTCGAAACAGGGTGGACCACGCGAAGGTTGCAATCTCCCACCCCAGGGAAGCGATCAAAATGCAGGATCAATCAAAACGAGGAACGGCAGATGCTGGTTTATACCCACGACAGACACAACATGCTGGAGTAACTAGTTTAGTTTATTGACACGTGTACCGAGGTACAGTGAAAAGCTTTTGTTGCGTGCCAACCAGTCAGCGGAAATACTTGATTAGTACGGGTATCGTGGGTTGTGGGGAGAAGGCAGGAGAATGGGGTTAAGAGGGAAAGATCGATCAGCCACGATTCAATGGTGGAGTAGACTTGATGGGCCGAATGGCCCAATTCTGCTGCTATTACTTATGAATACATGATTACAATCGAGCCATTGTGTTAATAACTACCAGGATACTAAGTGCCATCGAGCGTGGAAAAAGGCCATTCAGCCCATCTTGCCCGCACTGGTCAATATGCCCCATCTACACTAGTCCCACCAATCTGCGTTTGGCCCATGTCTAAACCTGCCCTATCGATCCATGAATCTGTCTAATTGTTTCTTAAGTTTATCCACAGTTTAAGGATAAGGGGGAAATCTTTTAGGACCGAGATGAGGAAAACATTTTTCACACAGAGAGTGGTGAATCTCTGGAACTCTCTGCCACAGAAGGTAGTTGAGGCCAGTTCATTGGCTATATTTAAGAGGGACTTAGATGTGGCCCTTGTGGCTAAAGGGATCAGGGGGTATGGAGAGAAGGCAGGTACAGGATACTGAGTTGGATGATCAGCCATGATCATATTGAATGGCGGTGCAGGCTCGAAGTGCCGAATGGCCTACTCCTGCACCTATTTTCTATGTTAAATGTTGTGAAAGTCCAGCCTCATCTCCCTCTTCCTGCAGCTCGTTCAACACACCCACCACCCTCTGTGTGAAAAAGTTATAGACAATAGGTGCAGGAGTAGGCCATTCGGCCCTTTGAGCCAGCACTGCCATTCAATGTGATCTTGGCTGATCATCCACAATCAGTACCCCATTCCTGCCTTCTCCCCACATCCCTTAACTCTGCTATCTTTAAGAGCCCCATCTAACTCTCTTTTGAAAATATCCAGAGAACCGGCCTCCACCGCCCTCTGAGGCAGAGAATTCCACAGACTCACAACTCTGTGTGGAAAAAGTGTTTCCTCACCTGCTCTAAATGGCTTGCTCCTTATTCTTAAACTGTGGCCCCTGGTTCTCGATTCCCCTACTCTGGGCAAGAGATTCTGCGCATCTACCGGATCTAATCCTCTCATGATTTTGTACACCTCTATAAGATCACCCCTCATCCTCCTGTGCTCCAATACTCCGAGCATGTCCAATTTCTCTCTATTGCTCAGATCCTCTAGACCTGGCAAAATCCTTGTAATTCATCCCTGCATCTCTGGAGAACGTGGGTAGGTGACGTTTCACAGAGTGCTGGAGTAACTAAGAGGGCCAAAGAAACATAGAAAATAGGTGCAGGAGTAGGCCATTCGGCCCTCCGAGCCTGCGCCGCCATTCAATATGATCATGGCTGATCATCCAACTCAGTATCCTGTACCTGCCTTCTCTCCATACCCCCTGATCCCTTTAGCCACAAGGGCCACATCTAACTCCCTCTTAAATATAGCCAATGAACTGGCCTCAACTACCTTCTGTGGCAGAGAATTCCACAGATTCACCACTCTCTGTGTGAAAAATGTTTGCCTCATCTCGGTCCTAAAAGATTTCCCCCTTATCCTTAAACTGTGTGACCCCTTGTTCTGGACTTCCCCAACATCGGGAACAATCTTCCTGCATCTAGCCTGTCCAACCCCTTAAGCCATTTCATAGAGTGCTGGAGTAACTCAGCGGGTCAGGCAGCATCTGTGGAGAACATGGATAGGTGACGTTTCACAGAGTGCTGGAGTAACTCAGAGGGTCAGGCAGTATCTGTGGAGAACATGGATAGGCGATGTTTTGGGTGGGGACCCTTTGTGAGACAGCGTGATTTGGGTGGTGGGGGATGGGGCAGCACAGTCTAGCAGCAGGTAGAGCTGCTGCCTCACAGTGCCAGACACCCGCGTTCATTCGTTACATGGACAGGAGAGGTTCACAGGGATACGAGCCAAAAGGAGACTTGATGGGCCAATGCCTAGTACTACTCCGAGACATATGAAGTATGAAACTCAGGCGAGTGGGACTAATGTAGATGAGGCATGTTGGGCAAGTGGGCCGAAGGGCCTGTTTCCATGCTGTATGACTCTGTATCTCTATGATCCTTACCCGGGTTCCTGTGTGACGTTTGCACGTTCTCCCTATCTCCGCGTGGGTTTCCGCTGGATGCTCCGGTTTCCTCCCACATCCAAAAGACGTGCGGGTGCGGGTTTGTAGGTTAATTGGCCCGAGCGTGCAGGGCGCGGGTGAGAAAGTGGGATAGTATAGAACTAGTGTGACCGGGTCATCGACGGCTGGTGTAGACTCGGCGAGCCGAAGGGCCTGTTTCCATGCTGAATCTCCAAACTAAGCTAATCGAGAAATCCCCCTCTCATTCCTTATCCGACCTTTCTGTCCTCCATGGCAGAGTGAGTCCCACCGCAAATTGGAGGAGCAGCACCTCATATTTCACTTGGGTAGTTTACACCCCAGCGGTATGAACATTGACTTCTCCAATTTCAGGTAGTCCCTGCTTTCTCCCTCCTTCCCCTCCCCTTCCCAGCTCTCCCACAGCCCACTGTCTCCGCCTCTTCCTTTCTTCTTCCCGCCCCCACATCAGTCTGAAGAAGGGTCTCGATCCGAAACGTCACCTATTCCTTCGATCCATGGGTGCTGCCTCACCCGCTGAGTTTCTCCAGCATTTTTGTCTACCTGAGAAATCTAGCCATCAACCTTGCTGATCTTTCCACTTCTCGGAGTCAGTCACGTTAAACCTTTTTGTTTCAGTCCGTTCAGTTTAGTTTATTGTCACGTGTACCGAGGTACAGTGAAAAGCTTTTGTTGCGTGCTGTCTAGTCAGCAGAAAGACAATACATGATTACAATCGAGCCGTTTACAGTGTACAGATATATGATAAGGGAATACGTGCTGTAATTGTTATATGGTTAATACGCTAGAGGCAGGAAACATGTTCCCGATGTTGGGGGAGTCCTGAACCAGGGGCCACACAGTTTAAGAATAAGGGGTAAGCCATTTAGAACGGAGACGAGGAAACACTTTTTATCACAGAGAGTTGTGAGTCTGTGGAATTCTCTGCCTCGGAGGGCGGTGGAGGCAGGTTCTCTGGATACTTTCAAGAGAGAGTTCGATAGGACTCTTGAAGATAGCGGAGACAGGGGATATGGGGAGAAGGCAGGAACGGGGTACTGATTGTGGATGATCAGCCATGATCACATTGAATGGCGGTGCTGGCTCGAAGGGCCGAATGGCCTACTCCTGCATCTATTGTTTATTGTCTATAATAATGTTTAGTGCAAGATAAAGTCCGATCATGGCAGTCCGCAGGTCTCTCCGCACCTTTGTGGGTGAGGGTTGACACAGTGGTAAAGTGTACCCTCACGGCTGCTGGCTGTGGCTCAGTGGTCAGTGTAACCTCTCTATCGGTCATAGCCACACATAGAAAATAGGTGCAGGAGTAGGCCATTCGGCCCTTTGAGCCTGCACCGCCATTCAATATGATCATGGCTGATTTCTCAGGTAGACGCACAACATGGAAAGAGGCCCTTTGGCCCGACTCGTCCATGCCGACCGAGATGCCCCATCTAAGCCAGTCCCAAACACGGGCAAATGGACCAAGCTCTGTTGGAACATGTTGGTCGGCATGGGCAAGGTGGGCCGAAGGGCCTGTTTTGCGTGCTGTGTGACTCTGACTGGCCGATTCATGTTCTCCGGAGATGTTGCCTGGCCAGCTAAGGAGGCGACCGCAGCACTTTGTGTGTCTGCTTTCTGTAGAGCAGCGTCTGCAGTTCCCTGTTTCTACTCGTTAGTTTGCCATCGCTGAGCAACAAGCTGCGAGAGGAAGCGGTTGAGGCGGATGCAAGTATGAATATTTAAGTTTCGCAGGGAGAGGTTCTTGAATGGGAGAGGTTTGCAGAGGTATGGGCCAAGCCCAGGCGAGTGGGACTAGCCAGGGTTAGCAACGTGGGCGAGTTGGGCCGAAGGGCCTGTTTCCTCTGCCGTGCTCAAGGTTGCATTCAAGAGCAAGCATGCCCTGTGGAGTTGGCTGTTTATGAGCTGGTTTTAGCTTGTTATCAGCTGGCTAATCATAAACTAACTGGTAACTGAAATGCAAACAACCGTTCTGCCGAGTTGCATCTGCAAAACGTAACCGCTTGTGACTTCCTGTGACTGCACGCAGGAAGTCTCTTCATGTTGCGGAAGTACTTCACTCGCACGTGGGTGCCATCGGTTACACGGCCCGTCCATTACGCCCTTCACCCGCCAAGCTCTCCTTATTCGCGGCATTTGGATATCGATGGGCCGAATGGCCTCCTCCCGCTCTAGTTTAGCTCGGTGCATTTTAGAGGTATAGCGTGGAAACGCTATCCTACACTAAAACCAGAGTAATTCATAAACACTGGTGAGTAAGGCAAGGCAGCGCCTTTACCACCTCAGGCAGCTGAGGAAATTCAGAGTCTCTCTGAGGATCCTTCAGTCCTTCCACTCTGGGGCTGTAGAGAGCATCCTGTCCGGTAACATCTCGATCTGGTTTGGCAAGAGGACAGGAAGGCTCTGCAGAGAGTAGTATGTTTGGCCGAACGCACAATGGGAACTACACTCGCCCCCCTGCAGGACCTATACACCAGGAGGTGCAGATCCAGAGCCAGCAACATTATGGGGGACCCCTAGCACCCCAGCAACGGACTGTTTCAGCTGATACGGTCAGGCAAACGCCTCCGATGTCACGCTGCGAAAACAGAGAGGATGAGACGGAGTTTCTTCCCACGGGCCATCAGGGCTGTAAACTCTGATCTCACCAGGGACTAATCTAATGTGTCTTTTTTTCTAAAATGTAAATACTGGTTCGAAACAAAGAAAATAGGTGCAGGAGGAGGCCATTCGGCCCTTCAAGCCAGCACCGCCATTCATTGTGGTCATGGCTGATCATCCCCTATCAATAACCCGTGCCTGCCTTCTCCCCAATATCCCTTGATTCCACAAGCCCCTAGAGCTCTATCTAACTCTCTCTTAAATCCATCCAGTGACTCGGCCTCCACTGCCCTCTGTGGCAGGGAATTCCACAAATTCACAACTCTCTGGGTGAAAAGTTTTTACTCACCTCAGTCTTAAATGGCTTCCCCTTTATGTTGTGTTGTTTTGCACAATCTGCAGGCATTGCCACTTGCACATCTTGTATGTGTATGTGACAAATAAAATTGACTTGATTTGACTTGAAAACAGTTATCAGGCAATTGAACCATCCTACCACAGCAAGAACTACTGAACCACTCTCCACCTCACTGGTGACCCACGGACTATCTTTGAGCAGACTTTACCTTGCACTAAACGATATTTCCTTATGTATCTGTACACTGTAAATGGCTCGATTATAATTGTGTATTGTCTTTCTGCAACAAAAGCCTGTCAAGTGACCTCGGTACACGTGACAATAAACTAAACTGAGACACTAGAGGTGATTCACAATTTTACCAAAGCCGATTGACCGACAAACCCGTGCATCTTTGGAGTGTGGGAGAAAACCACAGCTCCCAGAGAAACCCCAACCCCACGCAGGTCACGGGGAGAACGTGCAAACTCTGTACAGGCAGCACCCGCAGTCAGGATCAATCCCAGGTCTCTGGCGCTGTAAAGCAGCAACTCTACCCCTGCTCCTATGACTTATGAACTTATATTCACACTCAAAGTCACGATATATTGGGTAGGTGGCGTTTCGGGTCGGGATCCTTCTTCTAAAGGAGGGTCCTGCCCGAAACGTTGCCTAACCATGTTCTCCAGAGATGCTGCCTGACCCGCTGAGTTACTCCAGCACTCTGTGAAAAGTCACCTATCCATGTTCTCCACAGATGCTGCCTGACCCGCTGAGTTACTCCAGCACTCTGTGAAACGTCACCTATCCATGTTCTCCACAGATGCTGCCTGACCCGCTGAGTTACTCCAGCACTCTGTGAAACGTCACCTATCCATGTTCTCCACAGATGCTGCCTGACCCGCTGAGTTACTCCAGCACTCTGTGAAACGTCACCTATCCATGTTCTCCACAGATGCTGCCTGACCCGCTGAGTTACTCCAGCACTCTGAAACATCACCTATCCATGTTCTCCACAGATATGCTGCCTGACCCGCTGAGTTACTCCAGCACTCTGTGAAACGTCACCTATCCATGTTCTCCACAGATATGCTGCCTGACCCGCTGAGTTACTCCAGCACAGAGACAAGTCTTTTTGGCTAAACTTGCCCATGCCGACCAAGATGTCCCACCTGGCTGCATTTGGCCTAGATCCCTCTAAACCTTGGATAGGGACAAAATGCTGGAGTAACTCGGTGGTTCCCTTTTCTCCAAAGATGCTGCCCGGGTCTAGTTCCCTCGAAACCTTTCTATCCATTTACCTGTCCAAATTATGTTTATTAAATGCTGTTATTGTACCTACCTCAACTACCTCCTCCGGCAGCTCGTTCCATACACCCACCGCACTCTGAGGTATCGCACTACTCTTCAAAACGTGCATTAATTATTGTCACGGTGGAAAGCTTTCGTTGCGTGCTACCCAGTCAGTGAGAAGGACCCACACTATCCTGCCCACACACTCATCTTCCCGCTGCCTTCAGGTAGAAGGTACAGGAGCCTGAAGACTGCAACGTCCAGGTTCAGAAACAGCTACTTCCCCACATGCATCAGGCTATTGAACTCAACTCAAACAAAACTCTGAACATTAATGAAGAAGTGTTTCGGCCCGAAACGTTGCCTATTTCCTTCGCTCCATAGATGCTGCCGCACTCAGCAATTTTGTCTACCTCTGAACATTAATAGCCCATTATCTATATATTTGTACCTTATCTGTTTTATTTATTCATGTGTGTATATATTTATACAGTGGTATTTGGACACACCGATCTGTTCTGTATTCATGCCTTCTATATTCTGTTGTGCTGAAGCAAAGCAAGAATTTCATTGTCCTATCTGGGACACATGACAATAAACTCTCTTGAATCTTGAAAAGACGATGCATGATTCCATTCAAGCTGGCCGCAGTGTTCAGCCAGATGGGAGGTCAGGGCCGCTCTCTAGTTGGTGAGAGGACGGTTCAGTTGCCTGATAACAGCCGGGATGAAACTGTCCCTGAATCTGGAGGTGTGTGTGCGTTTGCTTTCACACTTCTGTACCTCTTGCCCGATGGGAGAGGGGAGAAGATTCCTCATAACATTTAGATTTAGCAGAGCAGTACTTTGTATTTGGAGAGGTTCTTTTTAATGCAGTGAAATGTCCTGGCATCCATCACAGAAGCTTAGAACAAATTGACTCAAGGTTAAAGAAAGATTCAAAGGTTGTTGTCCCTGTCAACTGATCCGCGGCAACAATAGCCTTACAGTTAGGTTTTATAGTGAAGCTGGGCAAATGTATTGGTGACGTGCCTCCTTTGTGTTTGGAGATGACACATTGGCTTGTTATGTGTTTCAAAGTCTGTTCCGCCTTGTCAGATAAATATCGAAAATAGAAACATAGAAAATAGTTGCAGGAGGAGGCCATTCGGCCCTTCGAGCCAGCCAACGTTCTGAAAACATAAGGTCATAAGTGATAGGAGTAGAATTAGGCCATTCGGCCCATCGAGTCTACCCCGCCATTCAATCATGGCTGATCTATCTCTCCCCCTCCTAACCACATTCTCCTGCCATCTCCCCATCGCCTCTGACTCCCGTACTGATCAAGAATCTATCCATCTCTGCCTGTGTTTCCACTTTGAAGGAAATGACCCAGAATTCGGGAAATTCTGGTTGTCTTCAGGTAACTTTAGGGAAATTAAATAATTTCAGGAGATTTCCGCAACCGGCCCGCGGGATGATTGGGAGGGGGGGGAGGGGTGTGGGGGAGTATATTTATGGACATCCACGCCTGCGCAGTTTGGGGCGGCCCGTCAGCCGCGTCACAATTGAAAATGGCGGCGGTGACGCGAGGGGGACGCAAAATGACACCGTCTCGCGAGTATATTTACAGGCATCCGCGCCTGAGCGGTTGGGGCGGCAGTCGCACATACGCAGTTGGGGAATTTCAGGAAATACCATGGGGTGGGGAGATTGCAACCTTCACGTGGTCTGCCCTGTTTCGATGAATGCAATCAACCTGGCGTGCACAATCAAATAAGATCAAATAGAACAAGTTGTCCTTTAGGCTGTGCACACCATACGCAAGAAGAAGAAGAAGTAAGAAGAAGTAGGAAATACCATAGAATCCCAGGAAATTTGGGGTTCTATTCGAGGAAATTTTTTTTTTTTTTAGGTGACCTCTGCCTTAAAAATATCCACTGACTTGGCCTCCACAGCCTTCTATGGCAAAGAATTCCACAGATTCACCACCCTCTGACTAAAGAAATGCCTCCTCATCGTTTTCCTAAAAGAACGTCCTTTAATTCTGAGGCTGTGACCTCTAGTCCTAGACTCTCCCACTAGTGGAAACATCTTCTCCACATCCACTCTTTTCCATTTCCATTTACACGTCTGCAATTGGGTGGGAGGGAGGGAGGGAGGGGGGGGGGGAGGACTTTCGGACTAAGGTGCGGAAATTCCTCCTCTTGGGGTGAAGGAATTCTCTCCCTGGAGGACTCTGCATTCCCAGTGATCTTGCAAACCATGTGTAGTTTAGAGATACAGCATGGGAACTTGGGATCTGCGGCCCACCAAGTCCGCGCCGACCAGCGTTCCCGTACACTATGTCTGAAGAAGGGTTTCAGCCCGAAACGTCGCCTATTTCCTTCGCTCCATAGATGCTGCTGCACCCGCTGAGTTTCCCCAGCAATTTTGTGTATCCCCGTACACTAGCTCAGTCCTACACACTGGGGACAATTTACAGAAGCCAATTAACCCTCAAACCTGCAAGTCTTTGGAGCGTGTGGGAGGAAATGGGAGCATCCGGAGAAAGCCCACGCAGGTCACGGGGAGAACGTGCAAACACCGTACAGATGGCATTTGTAGTCGGGACCAAACACTGTACTGCCCTGAACTTAAGACTGAAATGAGTGTTGAGAAAGGTGAATGGTACAACATCATTAAAAAATGAGAGGATTGTGGTAATTCACCGCAGGTCAGTCTGAGTCTGTGTAGGAAGAAGCAACTAACAGTGCAGAGGTAGGATGGAGGGAATGTCTTTGGGCAAAGATTACATCTGCACATCTCGGTCAATCTCTCTTCTCTCTAGAGTCAGATAGAAGGCACAGGAGCTTGATAGCCCATTCCACCAGATTCAGCAACACCTTAGGGCACAAAGTACTGGAGTAACTCAGTGGGTCGGGCAGCATCTCTGTAGAACATGGATAGGTGACATTGTGGGTTGGGTCCCCATCTTTAGACTGCTTCCCTACTGTTATCAGGCTTTTGTTAACGGTCCTCACATAAGCTACAGTGTAACGCTGTAGTCCAAATCTCCCAATCTACCTCAGTGCCTTAAGCTTCTGTGCCTTCTGTCTGATGGGAGCGGGGAGGAGGAATGACTGGGGTGGGACAAGTCTTGGATTATGTTGGCCGCTTTAATTTTGATATATGTCTGAAGAAGGGTCTTGACCCGAAACGTCGCCCATTCCTTCTCTCCAGATATGCTGCCTGACCCGTTGAGTTATTCCAGCATTTTGTGCCTATCTTCGATTTAAACCAGCATCTGCAGTTCTTTCTTGCACACACACACACACACACACACACACACACTCTTCCTCCCTCTCCCCCACCCCGCTCTCCTCTCCCTCCCCAATCTCTCCCCTTTCCTCCTCCCCCTCTCCCCTCCCTCCCCTCTTCTCTCCCCACCCCGTCTCCCTCTCCCCCCACCTGTGTGTTTGGGGGGTGGTTAGTGTGAGTGTGATGCCGCAAACGCGAGTTGGGGAAACAGACCCAACGGGTCTGCACTTGGTCTAGTATATATATATATATATATATATGTGTGTGTGTGTGTGTACACACAATGTACTTATACAACACATATATTTTCCTCATTATATTGATTACTATGTTCACTTATCTGTTCTGTTGTAAGAATGTAATTGTTGCGTCTGAGACATGACAATAAAACACTCTTGACTGTATTCTCGGTGTGATAGAAACATAGAAAATAGTGCAGGAGGAGGACATTCGGCCCTTCGAGCCAGCACCGCCATTCATTGTGATCATGGCTGATCGTCCCCAATCAATAACCCGTGCCTGCCTTCTCCCCATATCCCTTGACTCCACTAGCCCCTAGAGCTCTATCTAACTCTCTTAAATCCATCCAGTGACTTGGCCTCCACTGCCCTCTGTGGCAGGGAATTCCACAAATTCACAACTCTCTGGGTGAAAACGTTTTTTCTCACCTCAGTCTTAAATGGCCTCCCCTTTATTCTAAGACTCTGTGGCCCCTGGTTCTGGGCTGTATTTAAGAAGGGAGTAGGAGCACAGCCAGTGATAACTCTGTTTTCTGTTTCTCTTCAGCGTGAGTGTATCTCCATCCATGTTGGCCAGGCCGGTGTCCAGATGGGCAATGCATGCTGGGAGCTTTACTGCTTGGAACATGGCATCCAGCCCAATGGCCAGATGGCCACTGAAAAGAGCCTTGGCAGAGGAGATGACTCCTACACCACATTCTTCAGCCAGACAGGAGCCGGCAAACACGTTCCCAGGGCAGTGTTCGTGGACCTGGAACCCACCGTGATAGGTTAGTAGTCTATTGTCATGTGTACCCTAATTTGAGGAAGGACATCCTTGTGATTGAGGCAGTGCAGCGTAGGTTCGCGAGACTGATCCCTGGGATGGCGGGACTGTCATAGGAGGAAAGATTGAAAAGACTAGGCTTGTATTCACTGGAGTTTAGAAGGATGAGGGGGCATCTTATAGAAACATATAACATTAGTCTCAGGAAGGGTTTCGGCCCGAAACGTTGCCTATTTCCTTCGCTCCATAGAATGCTGCTGCACCCGCTGAGTTTCTCCAGCACTTTTGTCTACCTAAAATTATAAAAGGACTGGACAAGCTAGATGCAGGAAAAAAATTCCCAATGTTGGTCAAGTCCAGAACCAGGGGCCACAGTCTTAGAATAAAGGGGAGGCCTTTTAAGACTGAGGTGAGAAAAAACGTTTTCACCCAGAGAGTTGTGAATTTGTGGAATTCCCATTTTTTTTCTGTTGCTTGCTCTCCAGTTAGTGAAAAGATTATACATGATTACAATCAAGCCATCCACAGTGTACAGATACAGGATAAAGGGACTAAGGTTTAATGCCAGGTAAAGTCCGATTAAAAGATAGTATTGAGTGCCTCCAATGAGGTAGATGGTAGGTCATGACCACTCTCTTAGCTGGTGATGGGATGGTTCAGTTATGGTAGGCTGTTAACATTTTTCTTACCCAACCATTTTTATTCCTTTCCTATCTCCCCATCACCCACATTGCCCAAACCAGTCTGAAGAAGGGTCCCGACCCGAAAACATCACCCCCTGTCCATTCCCTCCACAGATGCTGCCTGACCTGCTGAGTTCCTCCAGCACTTTGTGTTTTGCTCAAGATTCCAGCATCTGCAGTTCCTTGTCTCCTATGGATATTTTGGAACTATTATGATTTGATTCTAAAAGTTGCCCCATTGGTATTTGAGACTGTCCATTTATGCCTGTTGAGAGCTGAGTTGAGATTAGGAGCAAAGAGGTCCTTCTGCAATTGTACAGGGCCCTATTGAGACCACACCTGGAGTATTGTGTGCAGTTTTGGACCCCTAATTTGAGGAAGGACATTCTTGCTATTGAGAGAGTGCAGTGTAGGTTTACAAGGTTAATTCCTGGGATGGCGGGACTGTCATATGCTGAGAGAATGGAGCGACTGGGCTTGTATACACTGGAATTTAGAAGGATGAGAGGGCATCTTATTGAAACATATAAGATTGTTAAGGCTTTGGACACGCTAGAGGCAGTAAACATGTTCCCGATGTTGGGGGAGTCCAGAACCAGGAGCCACAGTTTAAGAATAAGAGGTAAGCCATTTAGAACGGAGACGAGGAAACACTTCTTTACCCAGAGAGTTGTGAGTCTGTGGAATTCTCTGCCTCAGAGGGCGATGGAGGCTGGTTCTCTGGATACTTTCGAGAGAGCTAGATGGGGCTCTTAAAGATAGCGGAGTCAGGGGAGAAGGCAAGAACGGGGTACTGATTGGGGATGATCAGCCATGATCACATTGAATGGCGGTGCTGGCTCGAAGGGCCGAATGGCCTACTTCTGCACCTATTGTCTATTGTCATTCACATTTTTTCAACCATGTGCCATTTTCACAAGGTCGGCTCGTTGCCGAATAACATAAGGACATGAATGGGGACAAAAGTGGACCATTCAGCCCCCTTGTCCACATCCGTAAGATCATGTAGAGGGTAGTCCATATAAGGGATGAGCGTTAGACTTTAGACATACAACTTGGAAACAGGCCCTTCCGCACACTGAGTCCGTGCCGACCAGCGATCACCCCGTACACTGCAACTCTCCTACACACAAGGGACAATTTCTACCCAAGCCGAATAATTTGTAAACCTTTGGCACGTGGGAAGAAACCGGAGCACCCGGAGGAAACCCACGCGTTCACAGGGAGAACGTACAAACTCTGTGCAAACAGTACCTGAGGTCAGGATCGAACCCGAGTGTCTGTGCTGTAAGGCAGCAACTCTACCGCAGTGCCTCTGCGCTGCCCAAAGTTGCCAGAGGAGGCTATAGAAACAGATAAAATGACAATAGACAATAGGTGCAGGAGTAGGCCATTCGGCCCTTCGAGCCAGCACCGCCATTCAATGTGATCATGGCGGATCATCCCCAATCAGTACCCCGTTCCTGCCTTCTCCCCATATCCCCTGACTCCGCTATTTTTAAGAGCCCTATCTAGCTCTCTCTTGAAAGCAACCAGGGAACCCGCCTCCACCGCCCTCTGAGGGAGAGAATTCCACAGACTCATCACTCTCTGTGAAAAAAATGTTTCCTCGTCTCCGTTCTAAATGGCTTACTCCTTATTCTTAAACTGTGGTCCCTGGTTCTGGAGTCGTTCAAAAGATATTTGGATAGATTTGTGGATGGGAAAGGTTTGGAGGACGATGGGCCAAACGCAGGCAATCGGGTCTAGACCAGAATGCCAAGTTGGTCGGCATGGGCAAGGTGGGCCGAAGGGCCTGTTTCCGTGCTGTACAGTTCTATGACTGAGTGTTTACCTCAGTTTTCCTGTGGTAACTCCATTCCTTTAATATGGGTCAATGTTGTGTCTTAACCTGACTCCCATCCACCATTACATTTTCCAGATGAGGTCCGCACTGGTACATATCGCCAGCTGTTCCACCCCGAGCAGCTCATCACCGGCAAAGAAGATGCCGCCAACAATTATGCCCGTGGGCACTACACCATTGGCAAGGAGCTCATCGATTCTGTTCTGGATAGAATCCGTAAACTGGTGCGTGAAGTCTTTCTATTAAGGTCATAAGTAACGGGAGCAGAATAGGGCCATTCGGCCCATCAAGTCAACTCAGCCATTTAATCATGACTGATCTAACTCTCATAGAAACATAGAAAATAGGTGCAGGAGGAGGCCATTCGGCCCTTCGAGCCAGCACCGTCATTCATTCTGATCATGGCTGATCGATCGTCCCCTATCAATAACCCGTGCCTGCCTTCTCCCCATATCCCTTGACACCACTAGCCCCTAGAGCTCTATCTAACTCTCTCTTAAATCCATCCAGTGACTTGGCCTCCACTGCCCTCTGTGGCTGGGAATTCCATAAATTTACAACTCTCTGGATGAAAAAGTTTTTTCTCACCTCAGTCTTAAATGACCTCCCCTTTATTCTAAGACTGTGGCCCCTGGTTCTGGACTCGCCCAACATTGGGAACATTTTTCCTGCATCTAGCTTGTCCAGTCCTTTTACAATTTTATATGTTTCTATAAGATCTCCCCTCATCCTTCTAAACTCCAGTGAATACAAGCCTAGTCGTTTCAATCTTCCCTCATATAACAGTCCCGCCATCCCAGGGATCAATCTCCCTCCTAACCCCATTCTCCTGCCTTCTCCCCATAACCACTGACACCCGTACTAATCAAGAATCTATCTCTGCCTTAAAAATATCCACTGAAGGCCTCCAGAGCCTTCTGTGGCAAAGAATTCCACAGATTCACCACAGTCTGACTAAATAAATTTCTCAGGTAGACAAAATTCTGAAGTCTGAAGAAGGGTTTCGGCCCGAAACGTTGCCTATTTCCTGCCGCACCCGCTGAGTTTCTCCAGCAATTTTGTCTACCTTCGATTTTCCAGCATCTGCAGTTCCTTCTTGAACAAACTAAACAAATTTCTCCACATCTCCTTCCTAAAAAAAGGTCCTTTAATTCTGAGGCTGTGACTACTCTCCCACTAGTGGTAACATTCTTTCCACACCCACTCTATCCAAGCCTTTCACTATTCTGTAAGTTTCAATGAGGTCTCCCCCTCATTCTTCTAAACTCCAGCGAGTACAGGCCCACTGCCGACAAACGCTCATCATAGGTTAACCCTCTCATTCCTGGGATCATTCTCCTAAACCTCCACTGGACCCTCTCCAGAGCCAGCACATCCCTCCTCGGATTATGGTGCCCAAAATTGCTCACAATATAATCCAAATGTGGCCTGACCAGCGCTTGAAAGAGCCTCAGCATTACATCCCTGTTTTTGTGTTTGAGCCCTCTTGAAATAAATACTAGCATCTATTGTGTTGGCATGCTACATGGCTTCTTCCTATATTGGATGGTATTGTCCTTTGATTTCTCCGCAGGCTGACCAGTGTACAGGACTCCAGGGTTTCCTGGTCTTCCACAGCTTTGGTGGAGGCACCGGTTCCGGTTTCACCTCCCTGCTGATGGAACGTCTCTCCGTCGACTTTGGCAAGAAGTCCAAACTAGAGTTTGCCATCTACCCAGCTCCTCAGATCTCCACCGCAGTGGTGGAGCCCTACAACTCTATCCTGACCACCCACACCACCCTGGAGCACTCAGACTGCGCCTTCATGGTGGACAATGAAGCCATCTACGATATCTGCCGCAGAAACCTGGACATTGAGCGCCCATCTTACACCAACCTTAACCGCCTCCTTAGTCAGATTGTGTCCTCCATCACGGCCTCCCTTCGCTTTGATGGTGCCTTGAATGTTGATCTGACAGAGTTCCAGACCAACTTAGTCCCATACCCGCGCATCCACTTCCCTCTGGCCACCTACGCCCCGGTCATCTCGGCCGAGAAGGCTTACCACGAACAATTGACCGTGGCCGAGATCACCAATGCTTGCTTTGAGCCGGCCAACCAGATGGTCAAGTGTGACCCTCGCCATGGCAAGTACATGGCTTGTTGTCTGCTTTACCGTGGTGACGTGGTGCCGAAAGACGTCAACGTTGCCATTGGTG
The DNA here is from genome assembly GCF_010909765.2 of Amblyraja radiata. NCBI lineage: Eukaryota > Metazoa > Chordata > Chondrichthyes > Rajiformes > Rajidae > Amblyraja > Amblyraja radiata. The sequence continues at coordinate 86,103,989 of NC_045962.1, read as the reverse complement.
CCATCAAGACCAAACGTACCATCCAGTTTGTGGACTGGTGCCCGACTGGGTTCAAGGTTGGCATCAACTACCAGCCTCCCACTGCGGTGCCCGGTGGTGACCTGGCCAAGGTGCAGCGTGCAGTGTGTATGCTGAGCAACACCACTGCCATCGCAGAGGCTTGGGCACGGCTCGACCACAAGTTTGACCTGATGTACGCCAAGCGCGCCTTCGTGCATTGGTATGTGGGGGAGGGGATGGAGGAGGGAGAGTTCTCCGAGGCCCGTGAAGACATGGCAGCCTTGGAGAAGGATTATGAGGAGGTTGGCATTGACTCGTTTGAGGGTGATGAAGAGGGTGAGGAAGAGTTTTAATCAACACCTCATAATCAACGCACAATCTGAAAAATTAGGCTCCATTATAGTTCGTAACATTCTGAAAGTTCACAAAATGGCATGACTTGCGCTGGACTTCTATTTTATGATATTTAGTAAAGATATTTTGAGCCAACATTTGTTGCAAGTCTTTATTGCCTTTGAAATTTTCGCGGTCCTGTTGATCTGTTAGTTGGGTTTAAGGAATATTCTACTGGCTCTCCCATTTGCTAACCATTTAAACTCTCCTTCCCATTCCCAAACCAACCTTTCTGTCCTGGGCCTCCTCCATTGCAAGTGTGAGACCACATGCAAACTGGAGGAAGAACCGCTCATATTCAGCTTGAGTAGCTTACAACCTCCTGGTATGTATATCGAATTCTCCAATTTTAGGTAACTAATCTACAACTAATTCCCGGGATGGCGGGACTGTCATATGTTGATAGAAAGGAGCAGCTGGGCTTATATAGGAGCAAAGAGGTCCTTCTGCAGTTGTACAGAGCCCTAGTGAGACCACACCTAGAGTATTGTATACAGTTTTGGTTCCCTAATTTGAGGAAGGACATTCTTGCTATTGAGGGAGTGCAGCCTAGATTTACAAGGTTAATTCCCGGGATGGCGGGACTGTCATATACTGAGAGACTGGAGCGGCTGGGCTTGTATACGCTGGAGTTTAGAAGGATGAGAGGGGATCTTATTGAAACATATAAGATTATTAAGGGTTTGGACACGCTAGAGGCAGGAAACGTTCCCAATATTGGGGGAGTCCAGAACCGGGGGCCACAGTTTAAGAATAAGGGGTATGTAATTTGGAATGGAGACCAGGAAAAACTTTTTCACACAGAGGGTTGTGAATCTGTCAAATTCTCTGCCTCAGAGGGCGGTGGAGACGGATTCTCTGGATGCTTTCAAGAGCGAGTTAGATAGAGCTCTGAAAGATAGCGGAGTCAGGGGATATGGGGAGAAGGCAGGAACAGGGTACTGAGTGTGGATGATCAGCCATGATCACAGTGAATGGCGGTGCTGGGTCGAAGGGCCGAATGCCCTACTCCTGCACCTATTGTCTATTGACCCGCTGAGTTACTCCAGGTTTTTGTGTCCGTCTTATGGTAAAAACACATTTATTCAGTCAAATCACACTCTACACGTGTACAATGGATCCTCTACTGGAACAGCACGCAGAGTCGCCACCTTCCTCACTTCCAGCTCCCTGAAAAATCTGATCTTGGCCCATGGAGATGTGCGGTTTCTTATTTCCTCACGTTAAGGCCCGGTGTCATGGCGGCATTGGATGGGTGGGCCTGGCCCAGCGCGATGCCGTCGGCTCCTTCCACCGCTGCTCCATGCAGCTGCCGCAGGCTGAGCTCCATCCGCCCGCCCGCCCGGCTGCTGCAGGGCCTCCCGCGACCTCCTCCGCCAACACCGCGCTCACTGCAAACGCACCAGCTGTGGGATGCAGTCCCCTCGTTCTTCTCTCCTTTTAGATCACATGCAGCTACTTATTATCCATCAACTATCACCACAGAAATACCACCTGGTGTAATTGCAGGACCCTGCATGGCCTCTTGCCCAGAGCAGGGGAATCGAGAACCAGAGGACATAGGTTTAAGGTGCGAGGGAGGGGGAAGATTTAATAGGAACCTGAGGGGTAACTATTTTCCACAAAGGGTGATGGGTGTATAAAACAAGGGGGCGGAGGAGGTAGTTGAGGCAGGGACTATCACAATGTTTAAGAAACCTTTCGGCGGGTACATGAATAGGATAGGTTTAGAGGAATATGGGCCAAACACAGGCAGGTGGGACCTGCGTAAATAGGGCATGTTCTTCAGTATAGGCAAGTTGGGTCGAAGGGCCTGTTTCCACACTGTATGACTTGCCTGTGTACAAGAATATGTGCTCCTCGAGTAACTGTCTGCAAATCGCCTTGTGATGCCACAAACATGGCAGAGAAATAAATAAATACAGACACAAGACACTTCAGACGCTGGAATCTTGCGCAAAACGCAAAGAGCTAGAGGAACTCAGTGGGTCAGATCTGTGGAGGGAAATTAATAAGAGGATGGCACAATAGCATTACAGCACCAGAGACCCGGGTCTGATCCTGACTTTGGGACCTGTCTGTACACTGTTTGTACACTCTGGAGTTTAGAAGGATGAGAGGAGATCTCATTGAAACATATAAGATTATTAAGGGCTTGGACACGCGAGAGGCCGGAAACATGTTCCCAATGTTGGGGGAGTCCAGAACCAGGGGCCACAGTTTAAGAATCAGGAGTAAGCCATTTAGAACGGAGACGAGGAAACACTTTTTCTCACAGAGAGTGGTGAGTCTGGAATTCTCTGCCTCAGAGGGCGGTGGAGGCCGGTTCTCTGGATGCTTGCAAGAGAGAGCTAGATAGGGCTCTTAAAAATAGCGGAGTTAGGGGATATGGGGAGAAGACAGGAACGGGGTACTGATTGGGGATGATCAGCCATGATCACATTGAATGGCGGTGCTGGCTCGAAGGGCTGAATGGCCTCCTGTACCAATTGTCTATTGTTTATACACGTTCTCCATGTGACCGCATAGGGTACTCTGCATGGTTTCCTCCAAAGACATGCGGGTTTACAGATTAATTGGCCCTAGCGTGTAGGATAGCGCTAGTGTACAGGGTGATCGCTGGTCGGCGTGGCGAAGGGCCTGTTTCCACGCTGTATTTCTAAACTGTGGCACTGACGGAGTGCTGCTTTGCCCTTCTGGATAAAAACATTTAAACAAGGCCGTTTAAACGTCTGCTATTCCTGTCTTTCAGCCGCATGTTTAAAAATCTCCCGAGACAGTACGAGGAGTCAATGTTTGCTCATTTGCCGGGAATAGGAAAGGATTAACTTTGCAAACAAAAATAGATTTGTGAAGTCATGTAGCAGGGAAACAGGCCCTTTGGTCCATTTACCGTGCCCGAGGAGTTTATCCCACCCGCTGGGGGGGGAGTCGCCGTCATCCATGTTGGTCCGACTGCGGGAGAGGTTCGGCGCCGTCTCCTGTCCCAACACGGTGTCGATCCGTCTCACATGCCGCCGGCCGTTGCGGACTGTCAGTACGTCTTCCTCCTCCGCCACGCCCACAGGTCGCCCTTACGAAGGTCCGTTTCGGGTGCTACGGCACGGGCCCACCACTTTTGAATTGGACATGAGGGGGGGGAGACTGTGTCGGTGGAGCTGACCCATTTGGGCCTGAGCGCTCCAGCCAGGTGACCCAGCCTCGCCGTCGAGGGTGTCCGCCATCTCTGGTCCCACCTAGTTCGGCCTTACCAGAAAATAAACCTTTGCGTGGGGACGTACGTACATGGTCCGGCCGCCTCGTTCGGATGCCTGTCCGTTTTTGTGCCTCCGGTTCTGGGGGGGACAATGGCCACACACTATATGTAACCTTCAGCTCTTGGGGGGGGGGGGGGGTGCACGTGTCCCAGTGACAAGAGGTAGGGGTCACGGGTGCCCCTGGGGAGTATTTAAGAGTTTAATCGTGCGCTCACGAGGTTGGTGATTGACAATTAGTGTAGTAATAAAGGACAAGAATTTCGTGTCTGCCTCATTCTTTAACGGACAACCCCGTGTCCGCTACACATGTCCGCCTAAGATGCCTAATCAAGGCTAGATGTTTGGCCCGTATCTCTCTAAACCTTCCCGTCAATGTAGCCTGTCGAGATGAGTTTTTAAATGTTGTCATTATACCTACCTCCTCTCGCAGCTCGTTCCTGCCCACTACCCTCTTGTGTTAAAACATTGCCCCTCGGGTCCCTTTCTCATTTGCCATCTTGTTCATGATTCCCCTAACCCTAGGTAAAAGACTGTGCATTCACCCTACCTATGCCCCTCGGGATTTTATACACCTTTATAAGATCACTCCTCAGCCTCCTGTGCTCCAAGCATACCCAACCTCTCCCTGTAGCTCAGACCCTCCATTCCTGGGCTACATCCTTGTAAATCTTCTCGGTACCCTTAGTCGATCTTTCCTATAGTGTGGTGACCAAAACTGAACACAATATTCCAAGTGCGGCCTCACCAACGGTGGGTTAAGGGCTCGTTTCCCTGCTGAATGACACTATAATCTCAACCTTCTGTAAACTGCTCTTTGTTTCCATGTGATGGTCACATCCTCCTTCGATTAGAAAATTGAAGGCACGGATGGTAATCCGCAAATTTCTTATGAAGGCGCAAGAAACTGCAGATGCTGGAATCTTGAGCCAAAAAAACACACAATGCTGGAGGGACTCATGGGTCAGGCAGCATCTGTGGAAGGAATGGGCGGATGACATTGTAGGTGGGGTCCCTTCTAACGTGCTTAATTTAGTTTAGAGACAGCGCAGAAACAGGCCCTTCAACCCACCGTGTCCGCGCTGACTAACGATTCCCGCACACGGAAGGGCCTGTCCCACTTTCACGACCTTTTTCACTCGTGGACATTTTTCATCAGGCTAGAAAAACGCCCCGACCTACTTGATGCCACGAGTACCTATGACTAACATCAAGACCTACCTACGACCTCGAGACGACCATGCTGCGAGTATGAGTGAAGGGCAAACTCGGCAGAGGTCGTGAAAGTGGGACAGGCCCTTAACACTACCCTACACACACACACACACACTAGGGACAATTTGCAATTTACAGAAGCCAATTTGTCTACAAACCTGTACGCCTTTGGTGTGTGGGAAGAAACTGGAGATCCTGGAGACAACCCATGCAGGTCACGGGGGGAACGAACAAACTCTGTTCAGTCAGCACCCGTAGTCAGGATCGAACACGGGTCTCTGGCGCTACCCCTGAAGTTGTTGTAAATATTTTCTGCACCAATTGTCTAATTGAGCTGGTCCCACTTGCCATATCCATTCAACCTCTCCCACCCACGTGCCTGTTGTATTTATAGCCGCCTCTAGCACTTTCTCTGGCAGCTTGTTCCACGTAAGCACCGCCCCACATCAGTTTATGTCTCCAAATATTTCTGGGGTGGTATCATGTGCTGCTCCCGTCATGTGCAAGGTATCAGGTTAACGTTACTGCATCAGTGGTTTATTGACATGAGATGTCGTGGCATAGCTCCACCTCCCATTTAAAAAAAATCTAGGTTACTTAATGATTTAAATATGAATGGGGCAAGCGAGCAGTGGAACAATCAGCCTTTCAAGTGGCCCACTCGGCCTCAATGCAGAGTAGCACATTCACCCTCTCAAGACAAGGAGTGGAACATTCAGCTTTTCAAATTATTCAAATGGATCACAAGGTTGTAAACAAACATCGTTCCTCCTCCGTCAAACTTTGCAACTTTCCTTCACGACAGGATAAACGTACAGCCGAATAAAGTGCAAATTTTAATTCTTCATCTCCCCGGAGTCACGTACAGATGCAAGGATTCAAATAACACTTTAAATGACTAAAACAGATTTTTTTTTTAAAGAAGCAGGCAGGCTGCCAATTTCTACTTTGGAATGCGATGGTTGGAAATACCGCAAGTGAAAGTTCGTGAGCACTGACAATAAACTCTGCCGGGTTATCACTGGACTCAATGATGCAGAGATTTGCTTGGATTATTCACCTAAACACAGGTGCTAACGGCCCAAGTGATGAGTTGCCGGTTATCATGAGCGTTTGTCGGCACTGGGCCTGTACTCACTGGAGTTGAGAAGAATGAGGGGGGGAACTCATTGGAACATACAGAACAGTGAAAGGCTGGGATAGAGTCTGAAGAAGTGTTTCGGCCCGAATCGTTGCCTATTTCCTTCGCTCCATAGATGCTGCTGCATCCGCTGAGTTTTTCCAGCACTTTTGTCTACCTTGGATAGAGTGGATGTGGGGAGCACGTTTCCACTAGTGGATGTGGGGAGCACGTTTCCACTAGTGGGAGAGTCTAAGACCAGAGGGCACAGCCTCAGAATTAAAGGACGTTCTTTTAGGAAGGAGATGAGGAGGAATTTCTTTAGTCAGAGGGCGGTGAATCTGTGGAATTCTTTGCCACGGAAGGCTGTGGAGGCAGTTTGTGTCAAAGAATGGATGTATTCAGTGGATTTAAGGCAGAGATAGATTCTTGATTAGTACGGGTGTCAGAGATTATGGGGAGGGCAGGAAAATGGGGTTAGGAAGGAGAGATAGATCAGCCATGATTGAATGGTAGACTTGATGGGCCGAATGGCCTAATGGCCTAATTCTACTCCTAACACTTATGAAGTGTAAGGATGACATAATTGGATCATTCGCAGGAAGAGCCCCTGTGCAAGACTTTCAGAGTGCGCTCCTGAATCAACAAGCTAAGGCAAGTCCCACTGCATACCGCACTTCTGGCAGCTGTTTCGGAAAACACAGCGCACACACAAAGCACCTCTCATTTGTATCCCGCTCCTGCTCTCCCGAGCCTAGGCTAAACTGAGATGACACTCTGGAATGCATTGTATTCAACGTTTCAGAACGCTTTACCCCACGCCCACACTGTAGCAGCAGTGAGTGTAAAATTAGTGGGCCAGGTTTTTTTTTGCACGCCCACTTAACACTTTAAATCAGTTAAGGAAAACATTTGGAATAAACAGTGACCGTGAATCATACTGTGTAGGAAAGAAACGTCCTTGTCGCTCGAACCTATCTATGCCCTCAGCTCCAAAGATCTTATAGCTGCTATAGGATCTTTGCTCAGCTCATCTGCCTTAGCCGTCAGGCCCCTTGCATTAAAATACTGTGGTTTAAACAAACCCTCCTTCCTCGCTCCCCACCTTTCACCTGCCTATTTTGACCACTAACTTCTCCCTCACCACCCTCCATACCAACTTCCAGCCTCTCATGTGCCTCTGTCTGGTACGAGATCCCACCTTATCTCTAAACTAAACTTCTTCTTAGGCCCCCTTCAGACGTGGATGACCATGGGTGTCTCCAGGGTGCTATTCCCTATATAAAGGACGCCTGTGCATGACTTTAACGTGGGAGACTGCAGACAGCCACTCCACGGTCCTTGACAGATCTGGGTCAGGATCCAGTGGCATGGCAGTCCAAGATGACCTTTTCTGCTGCAGCCTTCATCCGCCGTTGTGACGCTCCACTAAGGTCAGCCATCGTCCTCCGCCTGTTCCACCATTGAGGTCTAAACTAAACATAGGAAAACTGCTGCGGATTGAGCCACATGCCACTGGCCGCAGAGTCCACCAGGCATTGTTAAGTATATGTGTAGAAAGAACTGCAGATACTGGTTTAAATCGAAGGTAGACACAAAATGCTGGAGTAACTCAGCGGGACAGGCATCTAAGGAGAGAAGGAATGGGTGACGTTTTGGGTTGAGACCCTTGATGTCAGGGGAGTGTGCAGTACAGAGATAAAATGTAGTCGGAGACAGTAAAACTGATTCAAGAACAACAAAAATCTACATTGACGTAAACCACAAAATGCTGGAGTTTCTCCAGCATTTTTGAATACCTTAGATTGTTCCAGCATTTGCAGTTCCTTCTTAAAATAACATGGGTGAATGACTGTACCTGCACACCAGGAAGAGGCCCGTGGTCTGGAGCCCTTAATGACAACAAGTTTTAAGAAATTCTATTCAAAGGAAGGCAGCGTCATTAATACATGGTCAAAACACAATTTCATTTACTGAGCAATGTGGATCGATGTGTTGATGACACATTGCATAACTACGTGTTAACTACTGGCTGTTAACAAGTGCTAACAGTGGTAGTTAACAAATCGTTCTCGTCTCATGGCCGGTGCACCGGTGACTCGTAACGATTATTCATGGTAGTTTTTTAAAAATATCCGTATTTAACAACTCTGACTCCCTTCTTGTACAGAAATTGGACATAAACTGGAAACTGAAAAGTAGGGGAACGCCGTCCCCCTGCGTACCCCCCCATTTCCATCACTGATTGTAATCATGTATAGCGTTTCCACTGTCTGGATAGTACACAACAAAAAAGCTTTTCACTGTACCTTGGTACACGGGGCAATAATCAAGCAACATCTGTAATTCCTTGTGTTTACACTTCACATCTGTAATTCCTTGCATCTACATTTTACAGAGATAGTTGCCCATTGCCCAGGGCAGGGCAATAACTGCTGGTCTGCACTCTTTGTAGTAATTGATTGGGGAAAAAAGTCATATGGTCATAATAATAATAATAATATATCTTTTATTGTCATTGCACGTCAGTGCAACGAGATTTAGTATGCAGCTCCACTGATGTACAAGAAAGGTAAATAAATACAATACATAAATAAACAAGCTGAATTGATTGACGTGACCATCTGAGGGAGACTGTCCAAAGGGGGTGGGTGGGGGGGGGGGGGGCACTCATTAGGGCCGGTTCAGAGCCGCTATAGCTCTTGGGATAAAACTGTTCCTGAGTCTGGAGGTTCGGGCGTAGAAGGCCTTGTAAAGTCTGCCGGAGGGAAGTAGTTGAAACAGACCGTGGCAGAGGTGTGATGAGTCCTTATGGATGCTGAGGGCCTTCCTGAGGCACCGCGTGTGGTAGATGCCCTCCAAGGCTGGTAGCTCTGTCCCGATGATCCGCTGCGCTCTGTTGACGACGCGCTGAAGAGCTCTCCTCTCCGCCTCCGTGCAGCTGAGATACCACACAGAGATGCCATACGTTAGTATGCTCTCTGTGGTGCAGCGGTAGAACGTTGTCAGCAGCTGTTGGGGCAGACCAGTCTTTTTTAATGTCCTCAGGAAGAACAGTCGTTGCTGTGCCTTCTTGACCAGCGCGGCGGTGTTTGTGGACCATGTGAGGTCTTCTGAAATGTGAGTGCCCAGAAACTTAAAGCTGGACACTCTCTCCACACTTTCCCCATAAATGGAGATTGGGGCATATTCTCCAGAATGGGACCTCCTGAAGTCAATAATCAGCTCCTTGGTCTTGGAGGTGTTTAGTGCCAAGTTGTTATTGGCGCACCAGTCCGCCAGGTTCTGCACCTCCGCTCTGTAGTTTGTTTCATCACCGTTGGTGATCAGCCCAATCACTGTTGTGTCGTCTGCAAACTTCACGATGGTGTTGGTGTCGAATGCAGGGACACAGTCGTGAGTGAAGAGGGAGTAGAGCATGGGGCTTAGTACACAACCCTGTGGTGTGCCGGTGCTCAGGGTGATGGTGGAGGACAGGTGTGGGCCCAGTCTCACTGCCTGCGGTCGCTCCGTGAGAAAGTTCAGGATCCAAGCGCATATCGGTGAGCTGAGGCCTAGCTGGTGGAGTTTATTGGTGAGCTTGGTGGGGATGACCTTATTGAATGCAGAGCTAGTCAATGAGGAGCATCCTCACATACGTGCCCTGTCTGTCCAGGTGAGTCAGGACAGTGTGAAGGTCCAGAGAGATGGCATCCTCTGTCGATCTATTTGCCCTGTATGCAAATTGATGGGAGTCCAGTGAGGCAGGGATGCTGGATTTAATATGGGAGAGGACCAGCCTTTCGAAGCACTTCATGGGGATTGGAGTCAGGGCAACCGGCCGGTAGTCGTTGAAGTTGGTGATTTTGGACTTTTTCGGCACCGGCACTATGGTGGCTGTTTTCAGGCACTTGGGGACCGTTGCCAGAGATAGAGAGAGGGAACGGTTTGATTGGGGAAAAAAGTCATATGGTCATAAATGATAGGAGCAGAATTAGACCATTCGGCCCATCAAGTCTGCACCATTCAATCATGCCTGATCGATCTCTCCCTCCTAACCTTACTCTCCTACCTTCTCCCCACAACCCTTGACACCCGTACTAGTTAAGAATCTGTCTATCTCTTTGCTGATACTTAAAAATATCCACTGACTTGGCCTCCACAGCTTTCTGTGGCAGAATTCCACAGCTTTCTGTGGCAGAATTCCACAGATTCACCATCCTCTGACTAAAAAAATTCTTCCTCATCTCCTTCCTAAAGGAGCATCCTTTAGTTCTGAGGCTGTGGCCTCGGGTCCTAGACTCTCCCACTAGTGGAAACATCCTCTCCACATCCACTCTATCCAGGCCTTTCAGTCAGCAGCCCAGTATTACTAATAAGACCTTAAGGGACTGAAGCATACGAGGTGAACTTGATATCGCTGACAGCAGTAAATATTCCCATCATTACCGGAGGAATAGCTCCCTAGTGGACTGTCGGCTGTTACTATGTGTGTGGTTGTATTTTTATAACTCAGGAATCAAGAGTGAGATTGGGGTAAAAGGGATATGGAACAACAAAGGATCACAAGTTCTATTCCAGCAATGAGGAAAACAAAAATCAAAAAGTGATTTAAAACTATAAATGGGAGAGCTGACCTCAGTAAAGATCTATTGTAAGATATTTATAACATTACATCAGGCAAAATCCAAAAGGCTGTGTGAAACCCCAAGATAGATTAAATTGTTTTAAATGGACACAAAGTGCTGGAGTAACTCAGTGGGCCAAGCAACATATCTAGAGAACATGGATAGGAGATGTTTCAGATCAGGGCGCTTCTTCAGACCTAACCCAAAATGTTGTCTATCCATGTTCTCCAGCGGTGCTGCCTGACCCGCTGAGTTAGTCCAGCACTTTGTGTCCTTATGGTAAACCAGCACCTATGGTTCCGTGTTTCTACATATATATCTATTTAAGCTGCATCTTACAACTCCAGGGGCCAGGATTCAATCCTGACCCAATACTGTCTGTGTAGAAAAATGTGTAAGAAAGAACTGCTGATGCTGGTTTAAATCAAAGGTAGACACAAAATGCTGGAGTAACTCAGCGGGTGAGGCAGCATCTCTGGAGAGAAGGAATGGGCGACGTTTTCAGGTCGAGACCCTTCTTCAGTCCAAAGAAGGGTCTCAACCTGAAGCGTCACCCATTCTTTCTCTCCAGAGATGCTGCCTCACCCGCTGAGTTACTCCAGCATTTTGCATCTACTGTCTGTGTAGAGTTCTTCTCCGTGACTGTGTGGGATTCCCCCAGGTTAATCCAGTTTGCTTCCATGTCCCAAAGTTGGATAAATAATTGGCGACTGTAAACTGCCTCCGGTGAGGCTGGATGGGTGTTTGGGGAGAGTTGATGAGCATATAAACAAAGAGATTCATGTAGATGGGTGCTTGATTATTAGTGCGCATCTTTAGTTTAGTTTAGTTTAGTTTAGAGATACTGCGCGGAAACAGACCCTTCGGCCCACCGAGTCTATGCCATCCCTGTTACACTAGCACATACTACACACTTGGGACAATTTACAATTATTACCGTAGCCAATTAACCTGCAAACTCGTAACTTTTTGGAATGTGGGAGGAAACCAGAGAACCCGATGTTGGAAAATTGTTCCCAATGTTGGGGAAGTCCAGAACAAGGGGTCACAGTTTAAGGATAAGGGGGAAGTCTTTTAGGACCGAGATGAGGAAAACATTTTTCACACAGAGAGTGGTGAATCTGTGGAATTCTCTGCCACAGAAGGTAGTTGAGGCCAGTTCATTGGCTATATTTAAGAGGGAGTTAGATGTGGCCCTTGTGGCTAAGGGGATCAGGGGGTATGGAGAGAAGGCAGGTACAGGATACTGAGTTGGGGGATCAGCCATGATCATATTGAATGGCGGTGCAGGCTCGAAGGGCCAAATGGCCTATTCCTGCACCTATTTTCTATGTTTCTAACCCGGGGAAAATCCACATGGTCACGGGAAGAACATACAAACTCTGTATGGACAACACCCATAGTCAGGATCAAACTCGGGCCTCTGGCGCTGTAAGGCAGCAACTCTACTGCTGTGCTGGCCCAAAGTCCCCTGTGGGACTAAAGGACATTGTCAAGTGCCATTCAACTCTATAAAACAGGTTAACCAACAATAATAATGTGGTATTTCCAATGTAAGAGGCATCAGTGAACTCACGTGCAATAAGCATCAGGGCTCTTGTCCAACCCAAGATGACAGCCATCGTAGAGTCTGTCCTCACCTTCTCCATCATGGTCTGGTTAGGCTCAGCCACCAAGCACGACACCCGGAGGCTGCAGCGAATCGTCCGATCAGCTGAGAAGATTATTGGCTGCAACCTTCCCTCCATTGACGAACTGTACACTGCAAGGGCCAGGAAGCGAGTGGGTAAGATCATCTCTGACCCCTCTCACCCTGGCCACAAACTCTTTGAATCACTTCCCTCTGGAAGGCGACTCCGGACTGTCAAAGCTGCCACAGCCAGACATAAAAACATATTTTTTTCCACGAGTAGTAGCTCTACTCAACAGCCAAAAATCTGTAGCCTCCTTTTGCTCTGGTATTTTGTTTGGTTCACATGTTTGATCAATGGTGTTTTATTATTAATGTTTACTGTTTTATGTGTCATTCGTAACTGTCACTGCATGTCATGTTGTCGCTTGTGGGCGGAACACCAAGGCAAATTCCTTGTATGTGAATACTTGGCCAATAAACTTATTCATTCAAACCAGCAACTCTGCTTCTGTGACCAGCACACAGATCTGCAATCTCACATTACAATCGCTCCACTCCTTTAAATCTCTACTCCAACTGCAGATCTTGCACTAAATGTTATTCCCTCATGTATTTCTGGTCCTCACCTACAAAGCCCTCCACCATCTGGCCCCCCCATATCTCACTGACCTCCTCTCCCCCTACCAACCCTCATGGTCCCTTAGATCCACATCAGCCGGTCTCCTCTCCATCCACAAGTCCAACCTCTGCAGTTTTGGGGACAGAGCCTTCTCCAGGGCAGCTCCCAGGCTCTGGAACTCCCTCCCCCAACTGATCCGCAATTCCGTGTCCCTCACCATCTTCCAGTCCTGCCTCAAGACCCATCTCTTCATCTCTGCCTATCCTTAGCCCCACGTCCCCCTCCCTTTTCATCTGTGCTTGAATTGTCTCATATTGTGTTTTGAATTGAATTCTGTCTTTATTTGTGTACTAGTCATGTCTCTACTATTTATTTCATTCCGCTTACATGTTTTTCCTCTACTTGCTAAATTTTTGTAAGGTGTCCTTGAGACTCTTGAAAGGCGCCCATAAATAAAATTTATTATTATTATTATTATTTGTACACTGCGGACGGCTTGATTTTAATCATGTGTTGTCTTTCCGCTGACTGGTTAGCACACAACAAAAGCTTTTCACTGTACCTCAGTACATGTGACAATAAGCGAAACTCAACTGAACGCAAACTCAATCAGCCTTTCACTTCTCAAACCGAGGCAAAATCAAACTTCCCTGTAGTGCCAGTGTACAAATGCAGGGAAAACAGCAGAGTGAGTATTTTTCTCACAATTACATAATGGGCAAGGAGAAAGTAACACTTGACCATGGCAGTAGGCATCTGTATTTTGCATCTGTATCTGTCTTAAGGGGTTGGACAGGCTAGATGCAGGAAGATTGTTCCCGATGTTGGGGAAGTCCAGAACAAGGGGTCACAGTTTAAGGATAAGGGGGAAGTCTTTTAGGAACGAGATGAGAATTTTTTTTTTTTTACACAGAGAGTGGTGAATCTGTGGAATTCTCTGTCACAGAAAGTAGTTGAAGCCAGTTCATTGGCTATATTTTAAAGGGAGTTAGGTGTGGCCCTTGTGGCTAAAGGGATCAGGGGGTATGGAGAGAAGGCAGGTACAGGATACCGAGTTGGATGATCAGCCATGATCATATTGAATGGCGGTGCAGGCTCGAAGGGCCGAATGGCCTACTCCTGCACCTATTTTCTATGTTTCTATGTACACCACTAACCAGCTTTGTGACTTTAACAACCAGAACATACACATAGGAGTCAAAGCAGCACAAGGTATTCAACAAACAATTTCAGACTATTTTATCTTAAAGACATGCAAATAACTGGATAGCAGACAGAACACATCGATTACACACATACACACACAGGATATTATAGAAAAATTAGGACAAGGCATCAATGGGGAGTACAAATTCAGAAAGCGACCAAAATCCTATAATGCGGCTCTTGAGGAATTACAACATCCAAAAAAAAGTGACTTTATCTACTGATGCTATAACAATGGAATCAGATCAAATACAATTGGCCCAGTAATTTACAATAATGACTTTGTGCCAACAAATGACGGCAGTGACACTATATTGCTTTGTACAATATCCCTATGATTTGGTGTACAGACAAATGTTGCCCATTTTGAGTCAAGCAAAAATCCCACAGACAGCATACAAGTAGAAAAAGATTACTCGGTTGACTTCTGAAAGAAGATGCATAAATAATTGCACTGGTGATATAATATTGAAAAGTTCAGCATTTTCTTTGGTCTGAAGTGAAGCCAGCAATGCCAATGCTGAAGATTAAAGCGTGAAAATAAACCTGAATGGTCCTATGCTCTCTCCCTCTAATCCTGTTTTTTGGGCAGGCGCTTGAAAACGATCAGAATTGTCTACTGCAGAGAGTAGTCGTCGAGTGCTTCCAAGGTTGCGATCGATCAATTTCTAGACACAGTGAATCACAGAGGATATTGGGTTCTGGCAGGAAAATGCAGAGCTACAGGGTTGTCGACGATCTTGCTGAATGATGCAGCATTATTGGTGACTGTACAAAATACTCCCAGCTTCTAATATTGTGAGACATTTTACCGAGTTAACAGAACCTGATTTAATGGGGATAGGACTAATTACAAGGCTCTTTCAAAGTGGGGTCGCAAAGGTGAATGAATGGCTTCCTTCTCTGCTTTATTACTCTATAATAGATTTAATTTTAGAGATACAGCATGGAAACAGGCCCTTTGGCCAACCGAGTCCACGCTGACCAGCGATCACCCGCTCACACTAGTTCTGTGTGTTATCCCCACTTTCGCATCCACTCCCTACACGTGCGAGGCAATTTTGCAGAAGCCAATTCACCTAGAGACCCACACGTCTTTGGGATACAATCACAGGGAGAACGTGCAAACTCCACATAGGCAGCACCCGAGGTCAGAATCGAACCCGGGCGTCTAGAGCTGTGTTGCAACACATTGAAACATTATAGAAAAGCCCATACAGTAAATGGTACAGTTCCTATTCACTACATACAACAACTCCACTTCAGATGTGTGTTTTTGCCATTTTTAAAAATTATATGTATGACTGCAGGGAAACAAAATTTCGTTCAGACCGAAAGGTCTGAATGACAATAAAACGAATCTAATCTAATCTAAAATCCACGGAGTTTGGCTTCCATAGCACCATTGCAACATCCATTGTACATTAAAGTCCTAAGGTTTTCCTTCTTTAAATTTGCACTGCATTTTTAAGCTGAATTGGGAATTGTCGTTTGCAGCATTTAGTACCTCTATCCGCCTGCTCCACATTAAAAACGAAACACTCACATTTCTTCCAATAATTAAAGGCAGCAAGTAATCACGAGTCCTTCAGAAAGGATGTCTCTCCATGATAAAAATAAAATAAGATAAATGTCTCTTCCTCTCCATTTTCTAGATCCTCCATATGAGCCAAAATAGAAAGACTAATCAACTATGCAGGCCTCTGATGGCTCACAGCACCATGCTGCTCACCTTTTTTTAGGCACTGATAAACATGCTCTGCATCTCAATCCTTTTTTCAGATGTAGTTTAGTTTAGAGATGCAGCATCCGGAAACAGGCCCTTCGGCCAACCGAGTCTGCGCCTACCAGCGATCCTCGCACACCAACACTATCCTACACACACACTAGGAACAATTTACAATTTTACCAAAGTCAATTGACCTACAAACCTGCACGTATTTGGAATATGGGAGGAAATTGGAGCTCCCAGAGAAAATCCACGCAGGTCACGAGGAGTACACACAAACCCCGTACAGATGGCACCCGTAGTCAAGATTGAACCACGACATCTGGCGCTGTAAGGCAGCAACTCTACTGCTCCGCCACCTTGCCGCCCTTTTAAAAGTTAATTCAAAAGATATTTAAAAGTTATTTAAAAAGAAGAGTTACTTAAATTTTTGAAAGACCAAGGAATTGAGGGTAATGTGGAATTGGCACTGATAAAGGTATTGAAGTTTGGGGCAGAAATGCCATGATTATTGTGAATAGTAGAACAGGTGGCCCACTCCTGCTATTTTCTAGCGTTCAATACACTGTTGCTTAGAACTGATCGAGGTTCAGAGGGTGGAGTACAATGCAGCGGAAGGAAGAAATATGTTAACTACTAACAGGCCTCTGCGCGTACAAGTTCCAACAAGGAACTGAAAGCTTTCTGCAGAAAAGTTTGACTGAAAGCTTTCGCACTTCTGTTTGTGGAAATGACTCAATCAATCGCAGGTGGCAAACGGGCAAGTGGGCATTCCCAAAAGACATGGCTCTTAAACTTGAACAGACGTGGAATAAATGCTCGTAAAGTGGCAGGGATCGGTCTAAAGAAGCTCCCGCAGAAAGGAGTGAACAGAGTTGGAGGTGGTATTTCCTGAAAGGGTGGTGCAGCATTGAGGAAAATTTGTTTTTTTAAAAAGATACAGCGCGGAAACAGGCCCTTCGGCCCTCCGAGTCCACACCAAGTGGCGATCCCCACACATTAACATCACCCTACACACATTAGGGACAATTTACACTTATACCAAGCCAATTAACCTACAAACCTGCAGGTCTTTGGAGTGTGGGAGGAAACCAAAGATTTCAGAGAATATCCACGCGGTCATGGGGAGAACCTACAAACTCCGTACAGACAGCACTCGTAGTCAGGATCGAACCTGGGTCTCTGGCGCTGCGAGGCAGCAACTCTACCGCTGTGCCACCGAGCCGCCCCTGGTTCGTCTTCCATCTATCTGCTTTGATTTGAAGAGATCCTAGGCTCGGCTTCCTCGCAGTTTGCTGAGCCGTGGCTGGATTCACACTTGCTCATTCTGAAACCAGAATCACTGCGCTGATTTCAAGTCCAGAACTTAGTCGTGCTGTGCAAGTGGGGAAGGGTTTTGGGGTGAAAGATAGGGGGTGAAAAAAAGACCTTATCCAATTCAAAAAAAGTCTTGCAAAATATTAGAGAGATGGTTGCCATGACCCTTAGGGTCCCAAAGTAAGCATGCAACACAAATTAAAACCAACCCCTAACCTCTATATGCAAGACCAGGTGGAGTTTGCAAGGATGAAGTGCAAAAGATAGCTGAGAGGTTTCCACACTTGTCATTGAAGTATAATCCTTATTCAGTTAGTTCTCTGGAACTAACAACCAGGAAGCAGAGTTTGCTGTTGAAGTCTACCTTCATATATTGTGTCCTATTTGCACTGCTTGTGCAGAGTTTAGCATTGCAAGGCCACTCTTTCACTTATCCCCTGAGAGTGCAGTCGGGATCAGTGCACTCCAGTTGCGATAACTTCATAGCTGGTGAACGCTGGCGGAAATATTCTCCAGGATCGTGACTGAAAGGGAAAAAAAGTTCAAGTCTCTCACACACGGCGAGGCCATTTCTCCACCAGGACGCCGTGCGCATAACGTCTGCGTGGAATCATAGCAGCTACAGAGTGATTCAGTGGCTATGATGACGAGACGAGAGGAAGAAACGGAACAAAAGAAGCAGCCAATTCCTGAGGGAAAGTGGTGAAGAATGTGCGATTTCATCCACTCGATTTCCCCATCGAAAATCGAAAGAACGTTGAGTGGAAGATGGTGTGGGATCTCACAGGGTCCTGCCCTGGTGACAGACATGCTGAAGGTAGGCTGTTCGGCGCTTTACCCCCCGTGGAGAAATGGTGCAAGTCTGACAGATGATAAATTCAACAGATGGAGCCCCTCCAGGTTTGCACGGCCAAGATCAGACAATTTTGGTCTCCTGGACGGATCCCGCGGGCTGCAGTTGCTCAGTCTGGTTCAACACCCAGGATATATTCGGTCTCTCTTGGAGGTTAACAACCATCATAGAGCTTAGCAGATGTTGCAGAGACTGTGTGTACCTGGACAAGAACAAGGTTCAGAGGCAAATTCAATATGCTAATATTCACGAAACCGTCCTTTACATTGAATTATTAAGAAATGTTTACACAGGTACTTGGATAGGAAAGGTTTAAGAAGGATATGGGCCCAATGTAGGCGGGTGGGACTAATGTAGATGAGGCATGGTGATCGACATAGGGAAGTTGGGGTGAAGGGCCTGTTTTTACGCGGTATGACTCTTTGCAGCATAGAAACAGGCCATACAGCTCAATGAGTTTATCTGTGTTTACACAGCACTGCACCATTCTTCTAACCTCTTGCTCCAACCAAACATCTCCCATTCCTTTCTTCAGCATCTTACTGAAACTCCTTAGAATAAAATAGAGGAGGAGGATGACAGGTGTATAAAATCATGGGAGGAATCGATCGGGTAGACACAGAGGGTGGTGGGTGTATGGAACGAGCTGCCAGTGGAGGTAGGTGCAAGTACTATCACAACATTTATGAAACATTTAGACAGGTACATAGGTAGGACAGGTTTAGGGGGATATGGGGTAAACACAGCCAGGTGGGACATGCTGGCCGCTGTAAAACTCTATGACTCTAAAAGGACACGATGTTCCTGTTCATCTTCTGTCAGTCAGGCTAACTTTTGGATGTTGGAACAAAAAGATACAGATTGGTTAGTTCTAACCACTCTCACTGAATACAGAAGCTTCTCCTTAGGGACGCAAATTAGAACACACACAAAAGCCGACCACATTAACAACATGTGAAAGACCTCTGTCAGGTCACCCCAAATGCAGAAACGTTATTTTGTTTTAAGCCATGGATTAATTTGCAGGACTGGATTATCACTTTTCCATTGACAGGCCGTAGCACAAAGAAACAAACTATTGAAACATTTTGATATTGAGTGTCAGAGTTAAACCGCCTGGAAACAGGCCCCTCGCCCAACTTACCCACACCAATCAAGATGTCCCATCTACACTAGTCCACTTGCAATGTTTGACCCATATCCCTCTGAAACAATGGGTGACGTCTGAAGAAGGGTCTCGACCGGAATCGTCACCCATTCCTTCTCTCCGGAGATGCTGCCTATCCCCGCTGAGTTACTCCAGCATTTTGTGTCTATCCTTACTCTTATGCAGACTCACCGATCTTGATGACTCACAAATGCCGTCAAGTTGGCATTTTAAGCAGTTCAGAGGACAACGAGAACTATCCTAATCTCCACGTGCTGTCAATGAATACATTTTAAAAAACATAAGTGTTTTAAAAATATCGCCTGCTTTGTACAAAGATTGGTCAAGATATTTGCCTCTCCCTGCTATTCTTTGAGACGATGGTCATAGGAACTTTCGCATCCACTTCAGCAGCAAAGGAGTTGTGCCTGAACTCCTCAGCCCCTGATAGAGGCCCCTGCAGCAGCCCTGAGATCCTGGCTGTTCCCTTAGAGCATCAGCCCATTTTCACACTCCAGTTTCTGGAGTTCAGCGAGTTCAATACACGAGAGATGCACCATAAGCGGATATAGGGTGACTATAATATTTTTGCCTCTACTTTATACTGACATCAAGCCAAGTTGGCAAAATAATTTTTCACTTTTATTCTGTATTTACTGCACAGATACTCTTCCCATAATATCTAATGAAATGCAAATGACAACATTGGAATGGCCGAGACGGGAATTAAAAAAAAACATTATTCCGATAACGTGAATAATCAATTGGCTTTTGAAGTGTCAGGCCATGGGGATTGCTGTCTCAATCTGCTCCAGCTCACGTTCTAACCATCAGACATGAGACAGGGGAAAACATTTTAAAAAGAGGAAGTGATAGATTTCTCCGCGGATCCACGGATTTTGAAATTCGGCAAGGCCCCACCCACTGTATGGAACCTAATATCCCAAGCTTCCAGGAAGGTAAACATTTGCTAATAAATCGCCTTGAATCCTGACACCTGTTAGTCCATGTCACCACTTAAAGCTGGAAAGTGAACATAGAAGATTTCAAGCTGGAAAGGCTACAAGAAGATTCACGAGGATGTTGCCAGGACTCGAGAGGTCTGAACAATAGGGAGGTTGAGTCGACTGGGAGTGCAGGAGGATGAGGGGTAATCTTATAAAGCTGTATAAAATCATGAGAGGAATAGATCGAGTAGCACAGAGTCTCTCACCCAGAGTAGGTGAATCGAGGATATAGGTTTAAGGTGAAGGGGAAAAGATATAATAGGAATCTGAGGGGTAACTTTTTCACACAGGGTGTATGGAACACGCTGCCAGAGGATGTAGTTGAGGCAGGGACTACATCAACGTTTAAGAAACAATTAGACAGGTACATGGTTAGGACGGGTTTAGAAGGATATAGGCCAAACGCAGGCAGGTGGGACTAGTGTTGCTGGGACATGTTGACCAGTGAGGGCAAGTTGGGCCGAAGGGCCTGTTTCCACGCTGTATGATTCTATGGCTCCATGACCAGCATTCAGGACAGGTGGATGGTACACAAGAGAGAAGGCCGATTCAAAGTTTGTCACTTCCAAACTGTTTAAGATGAACAATCTCTCCCTTCACAGGCAATGAAAGAGTGAGAGGTATTGCAGCTTCATTTACCTGCAGTTTTCTGGAATGGTTATTGGGTTCTGTACAGCCAAAGCGACACAATCCCCTTTCTGGAAGATACCATCGTACGGTCCTTCCAGGAACATCATTGCGTACAGCACACATCCCAGGGACTGGAAATAAATCAAACATGGGCGTCATCAACAGCTCAATCACTTACAGGGACTTGGCACCCAAAGGGCCTGTCCCACTGTACGAGGTAATTCAAGAGCTCTCCCGAGTTTAAAAAAAATCAAACTCGTGGTAAGTACGTAGAATGTATGTCGGAGCTCGTGGATGTCTCATAGCGGCTCGTAACGCTAACGGCAGGTACTCGGGAAACGTGGTAACTCGTAAAGTTTTTTCAGCACTGTGAAAAATGTCCACGAGAGCCCCGAGTACCTATGAACGGCTATTACCGTAATTCACCGAGTTCGAATCAGGGGAAACTCGGGAGAACTCTTGAATTACCTCGTACAGTGGGACAGGCCCTTAATGCTATATAACTCTTTGTTAGGCCGCATATGAAGTTTTATTATGGTGTTCTGGGCACCTTATTACAGGAAAGATGGGGAGGATCTGGAGAAGGTGCAGAAGAGGTTTACCAGGATGCTGAGTGGATTTGAGGATATTAGCTGTAAAGGGAAATTGGACTAATTTTGATTGTTTTCTCTGGAGCATCGGAAGCTGAAGAAACATATTAAATTATATGATTTTATATGAACCTGATACAAACATATAAAATGATGAGAGGCATAGATAGGGTAGACACAACCTATTTCCCCAGGGTGGAAATGTCTAACACTAGAGAGCATCGCTATGAGAGAGGGGGAAAGAGTGGAGCTATGCAGGACAAGTAATTTACACAGAGAGTGGTGGGTGCCAGTAACTCACTGCCAAGGGTGGTGGTGGAAGCAGATATTATTTAAGAGGCTTTTAAATAGATACATTGATATGTTGGGAATGGAGAGATATGGATCATGTGCAGGCTGAAGGGATTAGTTTAATTTGGCAACATGTTTTGCACAGATGTGATGGGCCGAAGGGCCTATTCCTGTTCTATATTATAATGAAAGATGAAGACAAAAAAAAAATCTAGCAAACATTTTGATAACGCTAGTTATTTTGGAGAACCACTAGAACGCATTCACTAAAGGGAGAGAATGAAGATCAGACTACTTTATATACGCTGATATTTTGCACTTGACACTGTGGAAGGGATAGAACCTCCTGCCTTTCATAGACTTTACAAAAATAAATCCTGGCCTGGATTTTTGGCTATCAGTGTGGGTTGAATGCATCCGTGTACGCAATTTGAAACCCTGAGCCTGCTTGTGTTCATCATTCCCTCAGCTCAGAAACTAGTGTGACAGTCAGTGAGGTCGCAGTGAAGCAATTCTGGTATCAGAACACATTGCAACCACTCTACTGGCCTTCTGCAGTTTATAACAGGGTTCCGTTCCCAAGAATCATTTGTGACCCAGGTAGTTCAGATTGGAAATGCAGGCGCCAACTGATATGCCAGAAGAAAAGCGCAAGGGGCAGAATTAGGCCATTCGGCCCATCAAGTCTACTCCGCCATTCAATCAAGGCCGATTTATTCTTCCCTCTCAACTCCATTGTCCTGCCTTCTCCCCATAACCCCCGACAACTGCAGGTACACGCAGCGCCGAAGTAGATGACAAATCCACCCTGCCGGCCTCCCTAACATTGGTTCCAATGTACGGGCTGTACATAAGTCGAGTGTTCGCGAGCTGGGAAGCTCATCAAACATAATCTAAACACCCAGTGTCTATTCAAACACGGGTTGCCATCAGCAATAGCACACAGAACTTGACTGAAGACACAAGGAACTGCAGTTGCTGGTTTACAGAAAAAAAAGTCAGAAGTCTGCAGACCTGAAACGTCACCTATCCATGTCCTCCAGAGATGCTGGCTGACCCGTCGAGTACGTCTTTGGAATGTGGGAAGAAACTAGAGAAAACCTACGCAGTCACAGAGAGATCGTACAAATTCCGTACAGACAGCGCCCGTAGTCAGGATCAAACCCGGGCCCCTGGCGTTGTAAGGCAGCAACTCTACCGCTGCACCACCATGCCTGATTTCATGACTGAAACTGTGGCAAAGTTTCATGATAAGAGGACTACATTTGCAAAACTGAAAGCAACAGGTCAGATTTCCAACTAGTGTGCATAAAACCAACGGCTGCCACCTACAGTGGCGCAGTCTCCAGGTACAGGAGCTGGGGAATTATAACACCATCATTCTAATCAAGGGTAGTAAATTTAAATGGAAATTTTAGAACCAGTGTGTACAGCTTCAGAATACAGACAAAGTATAGAATGATCGTGGAGTGGATGAAGAGGCTGCAAAATATAACTTAAATAGAAAGGAAATGTAATGTAATCGTGAACAAGAGACATTTATTTTGTGAGGCTACAGAGTTCACTTCTAAAGATTAGTGAATGGGGCTAAAACCATCAAAATGGAGATGAGGAGGATTGTCTTCAGCCAGAGGAGGGCGGTGAATCTGCTGAATTCATTTGGCGGCCAAGTCATTGGGTATTTTTAATGCGGAGATTGACAGGTTCTTGATTAGTAAGGGTGTCAAAGGTTATGGGGAGACGGCAGGAGAATGGGAAAAATAAATCAGCCATGATTGAATGGCAGAGTAAACTCAATGGGCTGAATGGCCCAATTCTGCTCCTAAGTCTTGTCTAATTGGGAAAAGTTACTGCAAAATATATTTAGTCAGAGTGATGGGTTTTGGAATTCACTGCCCACAAGGGGATAGAGGCTGGAGCACATTGCATTTAAAAATTACAGGGTGGAGAATTAGTTACTTGAAATACAGTATCTTACTAGGCTGTGGATCAAGAATTGGAAGAATTATATAAGCAGTACAATTCTAAAGAGTGATCAGAGAGGGAACTAAATATATTTACCTACACATCTTTGGAAGTTTTAAGATATGTTGAGGGAGCAATCGGTAAAGAATATAGGATTCTGACCTTTGTATTTAGAATCTTAGTGCAGAAAGAGAGGGCAATGATCATGAATGTTCAGGCTACAACTAGAACATTGATGTCCAATTCTGGTTACCACACAATGAAAGATATGAAAATAATGGAGAGGGCCAGAAAAGATTTAAAATGCCACTGCTGTTCCCATTAGCAGATGCTTTGAGGATTGGGGACCTTGATTCAAATTGATGGCCAAACATCACTGTCGTGGAAATCTTGCTCAACAAGGGTGATGAAAAGCGTGTCAATCAGAGCTTCCAAAGGGATTGAATGAAAGGCTCGAATGGTACGTTTCTGCGCTTTCTCTACAAATAGTCCATAGTTCATAGCTCACTAAAGATAGCAACACAAGTAGATCGGATATCCTTTCCTTCATTGCCAAGGGCATCGAGTACAAGAGTCAGGAAGTCACGGTGCAGCTCCATGCGACTTTGGTTAGGCCGCATTTGGAGTATTGCGTGCAGTTCTGGTCGCCCCATTACAGCAAAGATGTGGAAGATTTGGAGAGGGTGCAGGGGAGGTTTAACAGAATGCTGCCTGAATTAGCAGGTATTAGCTACAGGGAGAGGTTGGACAGACATGGATTGTTTTCTCTGGAAGACTGGAGGTTGAGGTGAAACCTGATAGATGAGAGACATAGATGGGGTAGAAATGTCCAATACTAGAGGGCATAGCTATAAGATAAAGGTTTAGTGGAGATGTGAGGGACAAGTTTATTTTTACATAGGATGGGGTGGGTGCCTGGAACATGTTGCCAGGGGTGGTGCTGGAGTCAGATATGATAGTGGCGTTTAAGAGGCTTTTAGATAGGCACATAGAAAAGCAGGGAATAGAGGGACTGAAATTTTGTTCAAACCTTATCTGTTTGAATGACAATAAAAGGCATTCTATTCTATTCTATTCTATGGATCATGTGCAGGTAGAAGAGATCAATTCAGCTTGGCATCATGTTCGGCACAGACATTGTTGGCCGAAGGGCCCGTTCCTGTGCTGCAGTGATCTATGTTCTGTAGCCATTTTATAATAGGGCTAGGACATAATGCAATTATTTGGCCATTTCATGGGTACCCTCAATATTCTGAGTTGGGTTGTTCTTGCAAAGAGCAGGCATGAAAATTAACAGTTACTGTGTTTAAGAAGGAACTGCAGATGCTGGAAAATCAAAGGTAGACAAAAATGCTGGAGAAACTCAGCAGGTGAGGGAGCATCGATGGAGCAAAGGAAATAGGCAACGTTTCGGGTCAAGACCCTTCTTCAGTCACTGTGACTGGGTTTACAAGTGAAGGTGTTCAATGTGAAGGGACAACTTGAATACATACCCATATGTCTGTGCGCTCATCTATAATGCAGTGACTTTCCACAGTAAAGAGCTCAGGGGCTCGGTAGGATATGGTACATCGCTGTGCTGCCCAGTCCTGGAAGAGAACAAGTAAACGTCAACACACCACCCTGGCCAGGCTCTCATTTAATCCTGCCATTGTGAAGAAGGTATAGGAGCCTGAAAACTGTAACTGTAACATCCAAAGGTTCAGGAACAGCTTTTTCCCCACAACCATCTGGTCATTAAGAACTACAATCTCCAAATAGCCTCCGAACTACATAGGCGTGTGTGTCTGCGTGTGAATAATATTATGGTGTTTTATTAATCTGTTTTACAGAGTAAAATGCAAATAAGAATTTAATTGTTCTGTTTCGAGACATGACTACAAAGCACTCACGACTCTCTTGAACATCAAGTTAAATGAAACAGTTTGCAAAAAGACTGTGTACTTGATCAAGCAATCTCACGTGTTTCTACCCAACCCTGTTTATCTGGCCCTGTCATAGATCTCCATCTTCTCTTCTCCCTCATCTCTTAAACGCATCTTTATTAGAACCATCATGCGAGAGAAGGGGGATTGTGCTCTCGAGGTGAAGAATATTTTCCCCAGATTTATGTAAATCACTCTAATTAGTGTTAAAGGCCCTAATTTTGGTATTACAAAACGTAGAACTTTTTATTTTCAAGACAAAAAGGCACATAGTGCTACAGTAACTCAGCTGGTCAGGCAGCATCCCTGGTGACGCTTCTGGTCGGGACCCTTCCTCAGACTCCCTGTTTCCTCCTGACCTGAAGCATCATCTATCCACGTTCTCCAGGGATGCTGCCTGACCCGCTGAGTTACTCCAGCGCTGTGCGTCTTTTTTTTTTGTAAACCACCATCTGCAGTTCCTTGTTTCTACAAACATTTTATTCCTATGCCTTATAGGAAGAGACTCAGACAGTTAAGAGTTCCTCAAACCCATAAGGGTGCCCATCAAATGCCCAACGTTTTATTCCTGTCAAATTCATTCAAAGGTTTGAAGCCACTATCATGTCAGGCTTCATGGGGGAGTCCAGAACCAGGGGCCACTGTTTAAGAATAAGGGGTAAGCTATATAGGACGGAGATGAGGAAACACTTTTTCCCCCTCACAGAGTGGTGAGTCTGTGGAATTCTCTGCCTCAGAGGGCGGTTCTCTGGACACTTTCAAGGGAGAGCTAGATAGGGCTCTTAAAGACAGCGGAGTCAGGGGATATGGGGAGAAGGCAGGAACGGGGTACTGATTGGGGATGATCAGCCACGATCACATTGAATGGTGGTGCTGGCTCGAAGGGCCGAATGGCCTACTCCTTCACCTATTGTCTATTGCATCAGCCTATTCTTTTCTAAAGGTGAAAGTCCTTTCTAATTCAGGATTGAAACATCCCGTCTGCCCACAAGAGATAAACGCGTGGATCTGCTTCCTTGTAAATTATTTCTGCGCCACCTTCTTTCTATCCTATTATATAGAGATTAGAATTATGTTTATGCTTATAGATGCAGCGTGGAAACAGGCCCTTCGTCCCACCGAGTCCGTGCCGATCAGTGACCACCCGTATACCCGTTCTATCCCACACACTGGGGACAATTTACAGAAGCCAATTAACCTACACGTAATGGGAATGTGGGAGGAAACCAGAGAGCCTGGAGAAGACCCACGCGGCCACTGGGAGAACGTACAAACTCTGTACAGACAGCACATGTAGTCAAGGTCAAATGCCCTTCTCTGAGGCTGTAAAGCCACAATTCTACCAATGCGCCACTGTGCCACCCTTGTGATCAGTACTGGTACATCATAATAGTTTAAGAAAGAACTGCAGATGCTGAAAAAAAAAATCAAAGGTAGACAAAAATGCTGGAGAAACTCAGCGGGTGAGGCGACATCTATGGAGCGAAGGAATAGGTGACGTTTCGGGTCGAGACCCGAAACGTCACCTATTCCTTCGCTCCATAGATGCTGCCTCACCCGCTGAGTTTCTCCAGCATTTTTGTCTACCTTTCATAATAGTTTAAAGTAACTTCCAGAATCATAAAGCAGTTCAGCATGGAAGCAGGTTCTTTGACCCACTGAGTTCACATCAACCACCCAAAACTGCTGACACTAATCACATTCCCACAATCCCAATAATTGCCCCCAAGATTCCACCATTCACTGACACACTAGGGGCAAGTTACAGACATAGAAACATAGAAAATAGGTGCAGGAGTTGGCCATTCGGCCCTTCGAGCCTGCACCGCCATTCAATATGATCATGGCTGATCATCCAACTCAGTATCCTGTACCTACGGCCAATCAACCTACCAAGCTGCACGTCTTTGGGATGTGTGATGAAACCAGCGCACCCAGGGGGAAACACTCAGCGAGTCCGGTGCGGTCTATATGGAGTCTGTACATTCTCCGTGACCGTGTGGGTTCTCTCCGGGTGGGTTCTCCCACATTCCATAGACAGGTTTGTGGGTTAATTGGCTTTGGTAATTTGTAAAATTGTCCCAAGTGCGCGGAGAGCGTTAGTGTGCAGGGTGATCGCTGGTCAGCATGGACTCGGTGGGTTCTAAATAACCCTATACCTAGACCCCTTTATGCCTCCATCCAGGTTAAACTTTTATTTTCCAAGCGATACCTAGCTTTGTTCTTCACAGCAGAAATGCATCTCCTTATCCTACATAGAAAACATAGAAACATAGAAAATAGGTGCAGGAGGAGGCCATTTGGGCCTGCACTGCCATTCATTGTGATCCTCCCATCAAATGGAAAAGATCTGCCAATTTCACGTACATTTTGCAAATTCTGCTATAGTCAAGAGCAAGGTTTAGTCCCCAAATTTTGAGAAGACAAACTGCCTGCTCTCCGAACACTGCTTTAAAGCTGGAGGCCTTTAAGACATACAACAGCTCCGATGACCGAGTTCTCATCTGCCTTCAAATCTCAGAGGTTTTGATTCATCCAAAGGTATCAAAGGTATTTTATTGGTCACATTCACATACACCTAGGTGTAGTGAAGTGAAATGCTTCTTGCCATTTTGCAGCACATAAAGAAGGAATACAGACATAACATTAATAAGAGTTTTAAACATAAAGAACATCCCCCCACAATGGTTCCCATTATGAGGGAAGGCACAAAGTCCAGTCCCCAACCCCAGTTCACCCATAGTCGGGCCCATTGAGGCCTCCACAGTTGCCTCTACGGAGGCCCGATGTTCCTGGCCGTTCTCGCCGCCGGGTGATGTTGCTCCGGCGTCGGGAGAGTCCTCTCAGCGGCTTGGGAACCCTGGAATGGCCGCTTCCGTACTGGAGGCCACGGCTTCCAAAGCCAACAAGGCCGTGCCGGTTGGAGCTCCACAACTGGCGATCTCATCTAGAGATCCCAGGCTCCCGGTGTAAAGTCAGCGCCGCCGCCCGCAGCTGGTCGCTCCACAGTCCCGCAGCTCCACGATGTTTTCCTCAGCGATCTTCAGCTCACCGGAGCTCCAGCGCGGCGACCCGGGCAAGGCATCGCCCGCTCCGCTCCGCGATAGCGCTCCAGCCGAGGTTCTGGGCGGTCCCCGACAGGAAACACCGCTCCAGGCCCGCTGGTAGGCCGCGAGGACGGGTCGAAGCTGCAGCCCGGAGAAAAGCTGCCTCTCCGACCAGGTAGGGACCCTGAAAGGTAGTTTCCCCCTTCCCCCCCCCCACATAAAAAAGTCTAGACCTCCAAACAAAACACTTAACTAACTAAAATAAAAAATAAAAAGATGAAAAGACAGACAGCTGCTGGCTGGGCAGCCGTGCACAGGACAGCGACCTGTGGATTATGGAAATGTTCTGTTGCCCTAGTGTGTGAAGAGCTCATCACAGTGCAGGCTTTGGTCCCTCCAGACTGCTGACAATTGAACAGGAAACCAGAAACACCAGAAGCTGCTGTTTGACGGTGATTCTTGTATACTGCTTAGCCAACGTTAATTCTTCATGGCTCTGCTATTGTGTAGGGAGGAACTGCAGATGCCGGTTTACACCGAAGATAGACACAAAAAGCTGGAATGAATCAGCGGGTCAGGCAGCATCTCAGGAGAAAAGGAATAGGTGACGGTTCGGATCGAGACCCTTTCTTCACACTGATAGTCAGGGGAGAGGGAAATGAGAGATATGTAAAGGTACATTAAAGAAACGAATGAACTGTATGTTATTGTTTTGCTCCAGTTAAGATAAGGCACAGGTGCTTAGAAAAGGAAACATATTGAATACTGTGGGGAAAAAGAGCAGGGAGGCAGAACTAATTAGCAAGCTCTTTCAAAGAACCAGAACAGACAAACTGGGACAACTTGCTTCCTCTGATGGAGACACAAGGCACTGCAGATGCTGGAATCTTGCGTAGAACACAAAGTGCTGGAGTAATGGGCCTGTCCCACTTACTTGACTTTTTCGACGACTGCCGACACCAGTCATAGGACGTTGCAGGTCGGCGAAAATGTTCAACATGTTGAAAATCCAACGGCGACCAGAAAGACGCTACAACACTTTGAGGAGACTACTCACAACCATACAGGCGACACCCTGGCGACATGTCGCGGGGTGAAACCTGTATGGTCGTGAGTAGTCGCCCAAAGTGTCGTACGTTATTCTGGTCGCCGCTGGATTTTCAACATGTTGAACATTTTTGGCGACCTGCAACGACCTATGACGGGTGCCGGCAGTCGTCGAGAAAGTTGCGTAAGTGGGACAGGCCCATAATTCAGCAGATCAGGCAGCTTCTTGAGGCCATGGATCAGCAACGTTTCAGGTTGGGAGCCTTACCCCAACTTCTTTGCCTATCCATATCCTCCACAAGATGTTGCCTGACCCACTGTTACTCCAGCACTTTGTGTTCTATGCTAGTCTCTTCTGGTGTTGTACGATTTTAATTGTTAACTATTTGTTTTTATTAAGATTGGATTATACAGTACAATGTGATAGCAGCCAAAATCTCATCAAAAAATATTCCCTACAACACTGTTCCCTTACCTGGATTGTCATAGCTTCCCGTGACCCTTTGACTTCAATTTTTGCTTTGTTCATCGATCCCAGGTCCATCAGCATGGGCTGCAGATTGTCATCTAGGAGAACGTTGGTGGGCTTCACATCCCTGAGGTGAGGTGATCAATATAAGATTAGATGTATAAGAAGGAACTGCAGATGCTGGTTTAAACTGAAGATAGACACACAAAGCTGGAGCCACTCAGCGGGACAGGCAGCATCTCTGGAGAGAAGGAATGGGTGACGTTTCGGGTTGAGGCCCTTCCTTCCCCTTTCACAATTTCAGGACCTCGTGCATCACAATCTGTTCAGTGCTTCTGAAATCCCCTCTCTGCTTTAAGTTTTTAGTTTAGTTTAAATTTAAAGACACAGCACGGAAACAGGCCCTTCGGCCCGACTTGTCCATGTCGAGCAAGTTGGCTGCCTCAGGTAGCCCCATTTTCCTGCAGATAGACACAAAGTGCTGGAGCAACTCAGTGGGTCAGAGAGCATCTCCGGAGAAAAGGGATGGGTGACATTTCGGGTCAGACTATAGAGGGGGGTAGGGGGGACGGGAACGGGAATGGAGATAGAAAAGGTCAGAACAAATCAGGGCTGACAATAGAGGACCAAGGAAGCGTGGAGCCCTTAGT
This sequence comes from Amblyraja radiata, assembly GCF_010909765.2. Classification (NCBI taxonomy): domain Eukaryota; kingdom Metazoa; phylum Chordata; class Chondrichthyes; order Rajiformes; family Rajidae; genus Amblyraja; species Amblyraja radiata. The sequence goes on along the minus strand of NC_045962.1, from coordinate 86,073,275 downwards.
GACCCATTATTGGCTGGGGAAGAGGCGATAACGAAGGGATACAGATGGGGGCGGAAAACCCGGGGGAGGGGGGGGGGGGCAGGTCCCCCCTCTGTTTTGAGAGGTGAGGTCATCCCCCCAAGTTTTTGTAATCCGGATTTTAAAACCCGGTGAAAGACGTCGGCCAGCAGGCAATGGGGGCGGGACATGATGATTCAGCGCGATCATTGGAGGAGGGAGGAGTGGGGGGGGGGACTGAGGATAGGGTGCGATGATTGGAGGAGGGAGAGGTGCTAAAACACTCTCGGCACTGGTGTCCCGTCAGTCCAGGCAGGGCTGTAGATTAACCCGGTGAGACAGGCAGAGTTGAGCTGCATTTAGCGCTGGATTGAGCCTCCGAAGCCTTGCGAGTGTGTGTGTGTGTGTGTGAGTGCGTGCATGCGCGCGCGGCCACCAAAAAATCATGTCCCCCGTCCCCCCCATATTTTGATAGCGATTTCCGTGCCTGGATAAAGAGATGCGAACAGTGGAACTAGCAGGATGACTAGGATGGGGGAGGTGGGAGGGAGGGAGGGACTGCAAGGGTTACATAAAATTAGAGAAATCAACGTTCATACTGCTGGGTTGTAAACTGCCCAACTAAAAATATAAGGTGATGTTCATCCAATTTGCCCCTTCCCACTTGTCTGTATTTGGTCCATTTACCTCTAAATCATTCCTATCCATGAATCTGTTGTCTAAATGTCTTATACATTTTAATTATACTTATCTCTACCACTTCCCCACGAAGCTCAGTCCTTAGATTTATCACCCTCTGTATGAAGAGGTTTTCCCTCGGGTCCCCTCTAACCTCTCACCATAAACAGTCAAAGGAGAAGATTTACCTGTGCGCGTAGCCCTTGTCATGGATGGCCTTCAGTCCCTTGCAGAGTCCTAGAAAGATGTTCAGGATCTGCTCTTCAGGCATGAAGTTATGAGCATCTCTCAACTTCTCAAGCACTGTCCAAAGTGAGCCATTCTGCAAGGGGAAAGATGAAAACAATGCTTGGATTTTAAACTTTCAATCTCGGTGAATGCCTGAGTGCTGTGTTCTTAGCTGCGGTTCACATGGCAACGTTCTTGCCTCACAGTCCATTTACCATTGATTCAAGTTTCACACCAGCAACTTGAGCACATATTCTGGGGTGCATTCGGCTGTCGGCAGATCCCATCTATGGAATAAGGCATTGATCCAAGGCCCTGACCACACTCTCAGGTAGATACAGAAACAACTTAAAAGAACATAATTTTTTTTTAATTATCACAAATTGATGTTTGGAGGAGTTTTGTGGGTGCCTTTCCCCATTTTGAGAACAACTTAACAATGACGAATACATCCTTGTGTAGGAAAGAACTGCAGATGCTGGTTTAAATCGAAGGTAGACACAAAATGCTGGAGTAACTCAGCGGGACAGGCAGCATCTCTGGAGAGAAAGAATGTGACGTTTGGGGTCAAAACCCTTCTTCAGACTGATGTCAGGGGAGTGGGCGGTACAGAGATAAAATGTAGTTGGAGACAATAAGATTGGTAGGAGAACTGGGAAGGTGGAGGGGATAGAGAGAGAGGGGGAAAGCAAGGGCTACTTGAAGTTGGAGAAGTCAATGTTCATACCGCTGGGGTGCAAGCAGCCCAAGCGAAATATGAGGTGCTGTTCCTCCAATTTGCGCTGGGCCTCACTCTGACAATGGAGGAGGTCCAGAACAGGAAGGGCAGTGTGGGAATGGGAGGGGGAGTTAAAATGCTGAGCAGCCGGGAGATCAGGTAGGTTGAGGCGGACCGAGCGAAAGTGTCAGGTGAAACAATCGCCGAGCCTGCGCTTGGTCTAGCCGATATATACAGGAGTCCATCCTTAATGTACATCATTGGCCGTGAAGCAATTCTGAATGTTAGAGGTTGTGAAAAAGTGTGATGTCGATGCGAGATCCTTTATTCATTAGTCAATCTAACAAAACATTGGATAGACACAAAATGCTGGAGTAACTCAGCGGGTCATGCAGCATCCCTGGAGAGAAAGAATGGGTGACCCTTCTTCGGACTGAGAGCAAAATATTAGACTGAGCTGCGAGCTGCCTGTTGTGGCACAGTCCATGCCAGAGTGAGTTTACAACAGCAACCAAAGGATATTTTCACTCATTCTACAAGTTATCACTTGTATATATCAAAAGGAATTAATTAGACAGGAAGTGCTTTGTGCTACAGCTGATATGATCAGAAACGGTATAAATCTAAGCTGCGATTTTATTTATGATGACATTTATTGATTTTACTATGACACCAAAGTAAGTGATAGCGCAGATAGTCAAACATCAGCTGGGCAAGTGGGCGGTGGAATGGCCAATAGAGTTTAATGCAGGTAAGTGCGATGTGTTGCATGTTGGAAATTCAAACCAGGGCAAGGCTTTCACAATGAAGCGCTCAGCTGTCAGGCGATCCCCTGTATTGAACAAGGCGTTAACCCTTGAATGGGGTGGGAGATTGCAACCTTCACGTGGTCCACCCTGTTTCGACTAATGCAATCATCCCGACGTACACAAACAATTAGATCAAACAGAACAAGTTGACTTGCAGCTGTAGGATGTGCACGCCATACGCAAGAAGAAGTCCCTTGAATGAGACCCTGGAAGTCGAAAAAGGCCTTGTTCTTGGTCAGCATGGGCGAGCTAGGCTGAAGGCCATTTCCATGCTGTCTGATTCTATTAATCCAAATAATAATATCATACATAGATATATCCACCCTTCCTGGACTGTTTGTACAAATTAAATCTGAAACTAAGCAATAGAGATATTTGATAGATAAGAGGAAGAGGCTTGAGGAAGATCAGGTGGGAGCATGGAGGATATCAAGCCTTTGGAGGGATTAAAAATAAGCTCAATGTTTATAATTAAAGATTTGCTTCACTGGAGGCCAATGTACAATATGGGTATGTGAGTGATTGAGACTATTTAGAACACAAGCAGGTGAAGTAGTTGACCTTGTGGTACTGAGGAAGGATGGCCAGAGAGATTTGGGATGAGGAAGAGTGGAGATAATAAAAAGCATGAATGATGATTTCAGCTGCAATCGACAATATTGAGGTAAAAACTAGCAACTGATGGATGTTACACAGTCTGACATTCATCTCATGATCAAATAGGCCAACAATGCTGGCAGAGCCACTGCCTCACAGCGCCAGAGACCCGGGTTCAATCCGGTTCTCAGATGCTGCCTGTGTGCATTTTGCACGTTCTCCATGTGACCACGTGGGTTTCCTCTGGGTGCTCCGGTTTCTTCCCACACCACAAAGCTGGGCAGATTTGTAGGTTTTTTGGCATCTGTAAATTATCCCTAGTGTGTAGGGAAGGGGATGAGACAGTGGAATAACATAGAAGTAGTGTGCACTGGTGATCGATGGTCGGCATGGACTCGGTGGGCCTGTTTCCGTGCTATATCTCCAAACGGAACCATGCCGTATATCCAAAGTAACAACTCATTGTATATTTATGTTTAAAATTCTGTAACGCTGCACCAAGTAAGAATATCCTTGCGCATTTGACAATTATCTTAATGGGCCTGTCCCACATCGGCGATTTTTTAGGCGACCGCAGGTGACGATGCAGTCGTCACATGGTCACCACTTGAATTACCAGGGACAGGATGCAGCAAATGGTCACGGAAAAGTTTATGTGACACAACTAAATACAATGGGTTTAGTTCAAACCAATGATGATTATTTTTCCAATCTTATTTGCATTTCAACTTCTCATTAATTCCTGCTATAGTCACACATTCCGTCACAACCCTGGTCGCAAACTATGTGCAAAGATAGCAGCATAGCTCCACCAAGTGGTTGAGGTCAGTCACTACACAAATGCCATGGGAAACAAAAAAGAGGAAAAAAATCTTCAAATCCTGCAAATATGAAATAGATCTACAGCCCAATCATGCAGACCAGGTCTGCCAGTGTCCGGATATATTTCAGGAAAAATAATTCGGATGCCTGTTCTCAGATGTGTAGTGAAACTCTGGAGTTTAGAAGGATGAGAGGATATCTTATTGAAACATGTTTAGATTATTAAGGGTTTAGACACGCTAGAGGCAGGAAATATTTTCCCGATGGTACACAAAAATGCTGGAGAAACTCAGCGGGTGCAGCAGCATCTATGGAGCGAAGGAAATAGGCGACGTTTCGGGCCGAAACCCTTCTTCAGACTGATGGGGGGTGGGGGGGAGAAGGAAGGAAAAAGGGAGGAGGAGGAGCCCGAGGGCGGGTGGATGGGAGGAGACAGCTCGAGGGTTAAGGAAGGGGAGGAGACAGCAAGGCTAGCAAAACTGGGAGAATTCAACGTTCATGCCATCCGGACGCAAGCAACCCAGGTGGAATATGAGGTGCTGTTCCTCCAATTTCCGGTGTTGCTCACTCTGGCAATGGAGGAGACCCAGGACAGAGAGGTCGGATTGGGAATGGGAGGGGGAGTTAAGTGCTGAGCCACCGGGAGTTCAGGTAGATTATTGCGGACTGAGCGGAGGTGTTCGGCGAAACGATCGCCCAACCTCCGCTTAGTCTCCCCGATGTAAATCAGCTGACATCTAGAGCAGCGGATGCAGTAGATGAGGTTGGAGGAGATACAGGTGAACCTTTGTCGCACCTGGAACGACTGCTTGGATCCTTGAATGGAGTCGAGGGGGGAGGTGAAGGGACAGGTGTTGCATTTCTTGCGGTTACAACGGAAAGTGCCCGGGGAGGGGGTGGTACGGGAGGGAAGGGAAGAATTGACAAGGGAGTTGCGGAGGGAGCGGTCTTTGCGGAAGGCAGACATAGGGGGAGATGGGAAGATGTGGCGAGTGGTGGGGTCACGTTGGAGGTGGCGGAAATGGCGGAGGATTATTTGTTGTATTTGCCGGCTGGTGGGGTGAAAGGTGAGGACTAGGGGGACTCTGCCCTTGTTGCGAGTGCGGGGATGGGGAGAGAGAGCAGTGTTGCGGGGTATGGATGAGACCCTGGTGCGAGCCTCATCTATGGTGGCGGAGGGGAATCCCCGTTCCCTGAAGAACAAGGACATTTCCGATGCCCTGGTGTGGAACGTCTCATCCTGGGAGCAGATGCGGCGTATGCGGAGGAACTGGGAGTAGGGGATGGAGCCTTTACAGGGGGCAGGGTGGGAAGACGTGTAGTCCAGATAGCCATGTGAGTCAGTTGGTTTGTAGTGTATGTCGGTCAGAAGTCTGTCCCCTGCGATGTAGATGGTGAGATCAAGGAATGGTAGGGAAGTGTCGGAAATGGTCCAGGTGTATTGGAGTGCCGGATGGAAGTTGGTGGTGAAGTGGATGAAGTCAGTCAGTTGTGTGTGGGTGCAGGAGGTGGCCCCAAAGCAGTCGTCAATGTAACGGAAGTAGAGGTCGGGGATGGGGCCCTGGTACGTATTGAACAAGGATTGTTCAACGTACCCGACAAAGAGGGTATTTTCCCGATGTTGGGGGAGTCCAGAACCAGGGGCCACTGTTTAAGAATAAGGTGTAAGCCATTGAGAATGAAGATGAGGAAACACTTTTTCACACAGAGAGTTGTGAGTCTGTGGAATTCTCTGCCTCAGAGGGCAGTGGAGGCCGGTTCTCTGGATGCTTTCAAGAGAGAGCTAGAAAGGGCTCTTAAAGATAGCGGAGTCAGGGGACATGGGGAGAAGGCAGGAACGGGGTACTGATTGTGGATGATCAGCCATGATCACATTGAATGGTGGTGCTGGCTCGAAGGGCCAAATGACCTATTCCTGCACCTAATGTCTATTGAAAGATAACCATATAACAATTACAGCACGGAAACAGGCCATCTCGGCCCTACAAGTCCGTGCCGAACAATTATTTCCCCTTAGTCCCACCTTCCTGCACTCATACCATAACCCTCCATTCCCTTCTCATCCATATGCCTATCCAATTTATTTTTAAATGATACCATCGAACCTGCCTCCACCACTTCCACTGGAAGCTCATTCCACACCGCTACCACTCTCTGAGTAAAGAAGTTCCCCCTCATGTTACCCCTAAACTTCTGTCCCTTAATTCTGAAATCATGTCCTCTTGTTTGAATCTTCCCTATTCTCAAAGGGAAAAGCTTGTCCACATCAACTCTGTCTATCCCTCTCATCATTTTAAAGACCTCTATCAAGTCCCCCCTTAACCTTCTGCGCTCCAGAGAATAAAGACCTAACTTATTCAACCTTTCTCTGTAACTTAGTTGTTGAAACCCAGGCAACATTCTAGTAAATCTCCTCTGTACTCTCTCTATTTTGTTGACATCCTTCCTATAATTGGGCGACAAAAATTGTACACCATACTCCAGATTTGGTCTCACCAATGCTTTGTACAATTTTAACATTACATCCCAGCTTCTATACTCAATGCTCCGATTTATAAAGGCTAGCATACCAAAAGCTTTCTTTACCACCCTGTCTATATGAGATTCCACCTTCAAGGAACTATTCACGGTTATTCCCAGATCCCTCTGTTCAACTGTATTCTTCAATTCCCTACCATTTACCATGTACGTCCTATTTTAATTTGTCCTGCCAAGGTGTAGCACCTCACATTTATCAGCATTAAACTCCATCTGCCATCTTTCAGCCCATTCTTCCAAATGGCCTAAATCACTCTGTAGACTTTGGAAATCCTCTTCATTATCCACAACACCCCCTATCTTGGTATCATCTGCATACTTACTAATCCAATTTACCACACCTTCATCCAGATCATTGATGTACATGACATACAACAAAGGACCCAACACAGATCCCTGAGGCACCCCACTAGTCACCTGCTTCCAACCCGACAAACAGCCATCCACCATTACCCTCTGGCGTCTCCCATTCAGCCACTGTTGAATCCATCTTGCTACTCCTGCAAGATTAATGTAGATTAAACCTACATCTCTGCAGTGCCTTTCACAGCCAATATTTTTGAAAGTGTAGTCACTGTGACTGAGGGTTAAACCTTGTTCCTGAAACTGGAAGGACACAAAGTGCTGGAGTAACTCAGTGGGCTAGGCAGCATCTCTGGAGAACACAAATAGGTCTCATGTTGAAGACGTTTGAAGAACGGTCTCGACCCGAAACACCACCTAACCATGTTTTGCAGACATGCTGCCTGACCAGAGTTACTTAGGCACTTTGCGTCCTTTTTTTGTAAACAAGCATCTGTAGTTCCTTGATTCTGCAGGAAACTGGGCATAACTCTCCTGAACTTCTTGTATTGTATGGTTAGAATGTTTGCGACCACAAGGGAAGCGATAAGAGACATAATTTCATGCTTTATTTAAAAGATGATGCCTCAATTGGCGCAACAATAATAACTAGACACCGAAGGATCAACCTACCGTTAATACTTGGATTACTGAACTCACAACCTTCAGCTTTAGAGGTGTTGATGCCATAACCTGAGATACATGGAGCAGGTGATGGTAATTCAATAGTACACACTGTATACTCACAAGCAGGCTAGGACTCTGTTCCTTGGAGCGCAGGAAGGTGAGGGGTGATCTTATAGAGGTGTATTAAAAAATCATGAGGGGAATAGATCAGGTAGACGCACAGTGTCTCTTGCACAGAGTAGGTGAATTGAGAACCTGAGGACACGGGTTTAAGGTGAGGGGAGAAAGATTTAATAGGAATCTGAGGGGCAACTTTTTCACACAAAGGATGGTGGGTGTATGGAACAAGCTGCCAGTGGAGGACGTTGAGGCAGGGACTATTGCAATATTTAAGAAATATTTAGACAGATACATGGATAGGATAGGTTTAGATGGCATGTTTAAGAAAGAACTGCAGATGCTGGTAAATCGAAGGTAGACATAAAATGCTGGAGTAACTCAGCGGGTGAGGCAGCATCTATGGAGCGAAGGAATAGGCGACATTTCAGGCTGAAGAAGGGTCTCGTCCCGAAACGTCGCCAATTCCTTCTCTCCATAGATGCTGCCTCACCCGCTGAGTTATTCCAGCATTTTGTGTCTACCCCAGGTTTAGAAGGATACGGGCCAAGCACAGCTAGATGGGATTAGTGTAGATGGGATATGTTGGCCGTTGTGGGCAAGTTGAGCCGAAGGGCCTGTTTCCACTCTGTGAAACTCTATGACTCATGTAGCTAACCCTCAACTTCCTGCTGGGCATATAATCATTGTCACTTGGAATCCTCTGCCAAATGCCTAGGAGTCTATGGCATCGTGCTGGGCCTGGTAGACTCTTCGACCCAGTGCCGCTAGGACACTGGGCTTTAAAGTAAGTAAATACGAAACAGCATATTACCTTGCGCCCAAATTGGACTTTTCGGAGACATGAAAGTTGCAAGACGGCGTCGGAACGTGGCTACTCACAGCGTGTTGTTCCAGAAGAGGGCCTAAAGTACTTATGTGGAGTATTATTTCACCGGCTAGCATGCAGAACAAGCATTTCACTGCATCTCTGTACATGTGACAATAAATATACAAACTAACTCAACAGCTGGACCTACCTGAATGTAGGGCAGGAGCAGCCAAGTTTCACACTTTGGACTTTTGTCCACGATGCTGTACCCTTCCAGGGGCAGGACATTTGGATGGCTGAAAATTCGGTGCATCTCCACCTCGGTGAGAGCATTCTTCCGGTCCTCTTTGTCGTGGCAGATGATACGTTTCAAGGCGTAGAACTTGCCGTCCTGAACGCTCTCCACCAGATCCACATAGCTGAAACCCCTGGGGGCAGAAAGGGACAACAAAACTCCAAGACTTCAAAGCAACATCTTTGCCTTTAAATCTGACGCAACAGAACAGACACGTAGGGGGTGGACACCAGTAAACATGCTAGCCTTGGCAGAGATGCCCAGATCACATAAATGAATAAACAAAAGTGTGAAAATGCCTCGCTTTGAGAAGTTCCTCACGAGCCTGTCCCACTTACGCGACTTTTCCGGCAACTGCCAGCACCCGTTATTGGTCCTTACAGGTCGCCGAAAAATTTCAACATGTTGAAAATCCAGCGGCGACCAGAACAACGTACGACTCTTTGGGCGACTACTCACGACCATACGGGCTTCACCCCGCCACATGTCGCCTGTATGATCGTGAGTAGTCTCCTCAGTCGCCCAAAGAGTCGTAGCGTCTTTCTGGTCGTTGAAAACATGTTGAAAATTTTCGGCGACCTATGACGGGTGTCGGCAGTCGTGTAAGTGGACAGGCCCTTCACAGTTATGCAGAGGCCAATTCCAACTAGCAACCCCACACATCTTTGGGATGTGGGACAAAACCCATACAGTCACTAAGAGAGCGTACAAACTCCACACACAGAGACAACAACCACTGTGCCAGCTTTCACAGCCCAACGTTCCAGAGCACAAGTGTCTGATCTTCAACCCCTTTTCCCCCAAGGCTGAAACAGAAAGCTCAACATCTGTAGCAGGAGGAGTTTGGGGAATAGAGAATTGTTGGCTTCACTGTCCTTCCAAAAATTCTTATTTATAAAGTTTGTTTCTTGTCTAAATTCCCAGGTGCCAGGGCTGTGCATTCGACTTGGTCTACATGACTGACAAAGTCATAGCCAACAACCCACCCGACAGAGGAATAAGTTAAAACAAATCCTTCGCATCCTTGGAATTCTGCCAAGTTCCATTGCTAACTGGCTTAATTGCAGAGAAATGGTTAATGTCCTTTTTGTGACTAGCTATCTGCAGAAGGAAACCCTCTCCCACCTTACAGGACTCAGTATTAGGTATTTTGTTGAGGGAATGCGTGGTAAAGAGGTGTGATTGCAGAGAGGTGTGGATGTAACTGAGTTCATCACACACACAGACTCCCCACCATATATTAATGTAGATTAATGATTTGGACGAGGGGATTGAATACTTTGTGGCCAAGTATGCGGCTGATACGAGAAGAGGTGGAAGGGCTGGTAGCGTAGAGAAAGCAGGGACTCTGTAGACAGGTTGGAGAGTGGGCAGAGAAGTGGCAGATGGAATATAGTGTAGCAAAGTGTGGAGTCATGAATTTTGATAGTTGGAATAAAGGCATAGACTATTTTCTAAATTGAGAGAGAATCTAGAGATCAGAGGTGCAAAGGGACTTGAGTGCTGGTGCAGGAATCCCAAAAAGTTAATCTACAAGTTGAATCGGTAGTAAAGAAAACAAACTCAATGCTAGCATTTATGGGGATAAGATCAGCCATGATTGAATGGCAGAATAGACTTGATGGGCCAAATGGCCCAATTCTACTCCTATCACATGACCTTATGACCATTGACTTCCTCTACACCTCAGGAAAGCAGCCGAAATACTCTAAGACACTTCCCACCCCAGTCATTTCTTCCTCTCTCTGCTCCTGTCGGGCAGAAGATACAGAAGCTTGAAAGCGTGCGCCGCTAAACTCAGGGGCAGCTTCTTCCTCTGTGTAATCCAACTTATGAGCGGTCCTTCCTTAAACTAGGGTTCTGTCCGATTCACCCCATTGTTAACATTGGACATTGTCCCTGGAACTGCTGCGTTACAATGCTGAGAACTTTATTCTGCACACTGTACTACTCTACCTATTGTTACTCGAGTTTGGTTTGAATGTATTTGTATATGTATTATCTGATGTTATTGGCCAGCACACAAAACAAAGCCTTTCAATGTACCTCTGTACACGTAACAATAATAAACCTAAAGATCCTGTCACTGTTTTTATTTAAGGAGTACCACGACTTTGACCCAACCAGTGGTTAATAAATAATATTCTCTGCCTGATACTAAAGGGCCTATCCCACTTAGGCGACTTTTTCGGCGATAGCCAGAAAATAGGCTGTGACCACATGGTGGCGTGGTGACGCCTGTATTGTCGTGAGCCGTTGCCTCGAGTGTCGTGGCCTTTTTCGTGTCGCCGCTTGGTTTTGAAATCTTCTAAACCTCTTGGCGACAGTTCGCTTGATATTGCGTGACTTCTCCTGGCGTAGGTGCTGTCGCCAGGTTGACGCCATCTGACGGTGGCTGTCACCGGGTGCTGACTTCGGTGAATTCAAGTGACGGCAGCCTACGTCATGCTACGTCAACCGGCGACAGTATCGGCGTCACGAGAAGTCGCGTTGCGTCATTTGAAAAAAAAGTGCACCGCTCCGCCTGTCTTCAGTTGACGCCGTAAGGGTCGCAGCTTGTCGCAGGCTGACTTCGGTTGGCGTAGGCTGTCGTCTATATCGTCGTAGGCTGTCGTGGGTGTTGTCGTGGGTTGACATCGCGTGTCGCGAAGAATTGGGACGCCGGTTGATGTAGCTTGACGTCGACGAGGTGGCAGCCTGTCATAGACATTATCGTGGGGGGCCGGTTACTCTGCGTCACTCCACGACAGTGACTGTCGCCAGAAAAGTCGCCCAAGTGAGACAGGCCCTTAAGGCGAACACTTGTAATAGAATCTTTGTTGATTCAGTTTCATCAAATCCGGTAGTTTTAATCACTAAAATAATTTTACATTTAAAATATTCCATGGATTGTAGAGTGAAGCATAACTCCGTCAAAGCAAGAGGCAAGACAAAATAGTGATCACATACCCTTCGTCCAGATTTTGAATAAAGAAGTAACGCTTATTGTCGATGGTGATTATCCCACGAGAGCAGATGCAGATTTTTTGGCCCATGGTTGAAGGGACATCGTTTTAGCCACTAACCAAAGAAAAGAAGGAATCATTTTTAAAGTTGAGTAAAAAGTAAAACATTTGCAAATCGTCCATTTCACAACCCAACCCACCTGGCAGATTCACCAATGCCCACTAACTGCAAAGAATTGAAATTTGCTTCTCAGACAGTTATCGATTTTGGAATTTTCCACACAAGGTCAGTTTAGACTGTAGACTTTAGAGATACAGCGTGGAAACAGGCCCTTTAGCTCATTGACTCCATGCTGACCAGAGATCACCCTGATCAGAGATCACTAGCATGAGGGAAATTTTGCAATTTTACCAAAGCCAATTCACCTACAAACCTGCGCGTCTTTGGAGTGTGGGAGGAAACTAGAGCACCCGGTGAAAACCCATGTGGCCACAGGCAGAACATACAAACTCCGAACAGACTGCACCGGTAGTGGATTGAACCCGGGTCTCTGATGCTGCAAGTTTGACTTTACCGCTGCGCCACTGTGCAGCTCACGTTCATGCAGCCCAGGGATAGTGTGGGATGTGGAGTTGAGGCAGATGATCAGATGATGCTGCCTGGACTTGCAGACCGCAGTTATAGCGAGAGGCTGGGACTTTTTATTGTACACTTTCTTTGAAATGTACGTGGCTGTGGGTGACCTTATTGAGGTGTACCTGATCACGCGAGGCATGGATAAAGTGAACGCCCACAGTCTTTTTCCCTGGTTAGAAGATTCTAAACCTCGAGGGCAATGGACAATAGGTGCAGGAGTAGGCCATTCGGCCCATCGAGCCAGCCGGTACCGCCATTCAATGTGATCATGGCTAATCATCCCCAAACAGTACCCTGTTCCTGCCTTCTCCCCATATTCCCTGACCACTATTTTTAAGAGCCCTATCTAGCTCTCTCTTGAAAGTATTCAGAGAACCTGCCTCCACCGCCCTCTGAGGCAGAGAATTCCACAGACTCACCACTCTGTGAGAAAAAGTGTTTCCTCGTCTCCGTTCTAAATGGCTTACTCCTTATTCTTAAACTGTGGCCCACGGTTCTGGACTCCCCCAACATCGGGAACATGTTTCCTGCCTCTAGCGTGTCCAAACCCTTAACAATCTTATATGTCTCAGGGCATATGCTCAAGTTGAGAGGAAAGAGATTTAAGAGGGATCTTGGGCAACTTTTTCCAAATCAGAGGATAGTCGATATATGGAATGAGCTGCTAGAGGAATCTTTAGAAGTGGATACAATTATGACTTTTAAAAGACGTTTGGGCAGAAATATGACAGGAAAGATTTAGAGCGTTATAGACCAAAAGCAGACAATGGGACTTTCCCAATATGATGCGAGCCAAAGGGCCGATTTCCGTGTTGTACAGCACTATGACTCAGTCAGGCATGAACTTACTGAACAGTGGTACGAGAAAAGCTGCAAAGTGCTCAGCTGGTTAGGCAACATCGCACCACCCATGGATAGGCGGTGTTTCGGGATGGTATCCTTCTTCAGCCTGATTGTGGAGAGGGGGGGAGAAAGTTGGAAGAGAGGAGAAGCAGAGAAAGCCAGGCGAGTGATAGGTGGATAAAGATGAGTGGGTTTTAGATAGCCAGATGGTTGGACAACAGCAGTTGTTGAGAAAATAGAATGAATGCCTCAAAACAGGGAAGTCAATAGTAAAACAAGTTTTAAGTTTTTAAGAAAAGTGGCAGGCAGATAGAAAAAGGTCTTTGATGGGGTGGAGGAAATTACACAGTGGTGCTGATACAAGGTGAGAGGGTGAAAAAGCTTGTGGATAACAAAAGATGTGTGCCAGGAGCGGTGGTGGAGGCAGATTCGATAGTAGTGGAGGCAGATCCGATAGTGGAATTGAAGAGGCTTTTAGCTAGGCATATGGATATGCAGGGAATGGAAGGATATGCATCACGTGCAGGCAGATGGGATTAATTTAATCTCCTATTCAGCATCATGAGCCAATGTGCCTGTTCCTGTGTGGCACTGTTCTATTTGTGTTTCAAGTCAAGAGACAGACAATGGGGAGCGCACTGTCACGGAGTCTCTGTGGAAATACTGCCAGCAAGCAAACATGATCCAGACACACAAGAGAATGGAAGTGGCGCCAGAGTGTGGCGACTCTTTGCAGGCTTTTCCCAGAGAAGGATCTGCCATCATCTGATACAACTATTATACTCTTTAAAATCTCACCTTGTATCTCTCTCACCTTGTATCTCTTTTCTACTATAAGTATTGGCAATGCTGAAAACTATATTCGGAACTCTGTATCTTCCTCTTTGCTCTACCTATTGTACTTGACTTTGACCTGATTGTATTTATGTGTGGCATTATCGGATCCGTTTGGATAGCATGCAAAACAAAGCTTTTCTCTCTACCTCAGTACACACGACAATAAAAAACATAGAAACATAGAAAATAGGTGCATGAGGAGGCCATTCGGCCCATCGAGCCAGCACCGCCATTGATTGTGATCATGGCTGATCGTCCCCTATCAATAACCCATGCCTGCCTTCTCCCCATATGCCTCGACTCCACTAGTCCCTAGAGCTTTATCTAATTCTCTCTTAAATCCATCCAGTGACTTGGCCTCCACTGCCCTCTGTGGCAGGGAATTCCATAAATTCACAACGCACAAAACGTAAACTTAAACAAACTGTTAGTGGAACTCAGCAAGTTAGGCAGCATCTATTGGGGAAGGAGGTGGGAGATTGGGAAAAGGAGTCATTGACAATTGGGGTCAAGATTCTATATTCACAATGGAAGTGTACAGAGTAGATAGTGGAACAAGGTAAGAGTTAGGCAGATGAAATGCCCGTGAAGTGGGCCGCTGGAGACCCTGCAGCAGCCTGGGGATCGGTTGGATCAGGCGCTTCTGGAGGCCACACCGAGATTAGACTACCGCGCAGACCAGACGCAGCCTGTAGTAGCACAGGTGCAGAATAATGGAGAACACTGCCAGTATCACCAGGCCAGGCCTGCAACTCTTGCTGGAAGAAACTGGATGAGCATAACATGACATCGGAAACATGGCGATCCTTTGTGTACAGCATTGGTGCTCTACTATTCTACAAAAGCTGCATTCTTGTACAATGAATGTACTTATGCATATTAAAATTTTACCAAATTCTATGCAAAACAAAGAATGTCACTGTACTTAGGTACGTCAAAATAAAGTACCATTGAACTATCAGTCTGGAGAAGGGTCCTGACACAACCATGTTCTCCAGAGATGCTGCCTTACCTGCGGAGTTCCTCATGCACTTTGTTTTGCTTTAGATTCCAGTATCTGCACTTTTGTATCAACCATTGAAGCGGATCTTCCCCTTTCCCCAATGAACAGCCAGTGGGCATGAAGAGATATCAACACATGCACAATACATGTGGATTTAAAATAAGACCCAAAATGCTGGAGTAACTCAGCGGATCACGTAGCACATCTGGAGAACATGGATAGGTGATGTTTCGCAAGAAGGACCCTGACCATGTTATCCAGAGATGCTGCCAGACCCGCTGAGTTACTCCAGTATTTTGTGTCCTTATGGGTAAGCCAACATCTGCAGTTCCTTATTTCTACTTGTTTTTACAAGGATGTTGCAAGTACTTGAGGGCCTGAGCTATAGAAACAGGGTGAACAGGGTGAACAGGTTAGGACTCTATTCCTTGGAGTACAGGAGGATGAGATGTGATCTTATAGAGGTGTACAAAATTATGAAGGGAATAGATCGGATGGACATGTAGTCTCTTGCCGATAGTAAGGGAATCGAGAACCAGAGAACATAGGTTTGTGAGGGGAGTAAGATTTAGCAGAAACCTGAGTGTGTTGTGTTCTTTTTTTATTCGTATGGCTGTATGGTAACCCAAATTTCACTGTACCAATTGGTGCATGTGACAATAAATGTCTCTTCTCTTGAACTCTACTATCGCAATGTTTAAGTAAGGTACATGGATAGAACAGGGTTAGAGGGATATTGGCCAAATGCAGGCAAGTGGGATAAGTGCAGATGGGACACGTTGGTCAGAGGGGCAAGTTGGACCGAAGGGCCTGTTTCCACACTGTAAAACTCTATGACTATAACACTACATGGATTAAAAAAACCTTGCAGATGCAGGAAATCTGAAAAATAAGGAGGAGCCATCTTGGGGAACGGCTGCTAACCAGCAGCCGTCCGTTTAATTCACTTTTTTTTTGTAGTTTTAGTGAGTCCTGTGCTTTGCTTGTGGGAGAGTTAGACTTTTTAATGTGGGGGGTAGGGGGTAACAATATTTCTAGGTCCCTACCTGGTCGGTGAGGCAGCTTTTTCTCCGGGCTGCCCCGTCGACCCGTCCTCGTGGCCTACCAGCGGGCGTTGGAGCGCCGTTTCCTGGCGGGGACCGCCCAGCACCTCGGCCTCGGTGGCGGCACAGCGCTGGAATGCTATCGCGGAGCAGAGCGGGATCGACGCGCTGGAGCTCTGGTGAGCAGTGACCGCCGAGATCAACACCTCCAGGCTGCAGGTCTGTGGAGCGGAGCGGGCGGCGCCGACTTTAACATCGGGAGCCTGGGAGCTCCAAACCGGCGCGGCCTTGTCGGCTTCGGAAGCCGCGGTCTCCAGTTAGGAAGCGGCCGTTCCAGGTGGCCCAGCCGCTGAAAGGACTCTCCCGACGCTGGGGCAACAGCACCCGGCCAGAACGGCCAGGAACATCGGGCCTCCGTAGAGGCAATAGCGGAGGCCTCAATAGGCCTGACTTTGGGAGAACTGGGGATGGGGACTGGACATTGTGCCTTCCCCCACAGTGGTAATCATTGTGGGGGGATGATTTTTTGTGTGTAAGTGAATGTCTTGGTTTGTGTCCAAGATGGCTGTCGGAAGGGAGAGTGTACGCTGGCGCGGTTTAGCTGCCGCTGCTCTCTCTTCACATTGTGTTTTTGATTTTTTGTCTTTGGAGCGAATTCTGTCTTTAATTTGTGTATTGGTGATGTCCTTATTATTTATTTTACTCCGACTATATGTTTTTTTTACTCTTGTTAATTTCTGTAAGGTGTCCTTGAGACTTTGAAAGGAGCCCGCAAATAAAATTAATTATTATTATTATATATCATATGCACAACTTCTACGTTGGTCGACACAAAATGATGGAATAACTCAGCGGGTCAGGCAACATCTCTAGAGAAAAGGAATAGATGACGTTTCAGGTCATGATTCAAGATAGTTTATTGCCATGTGTCCCAGAGAGAACAATGAAATTCTTGCTTTGCTTCAGCACAACAGAATATAGTAGGCATACATAAACACAGAACAGATCAGTGTGACCATATACCATTGAAAAAAAAAATAATATATATATATATATATTGTGTCTATATTGTAAACCCACATCTGCAGTTCCTTCCTACACAAGACATTATTATATATATATATACATATATATATATATATATATATACATACACACACACACACACATAAATAAGCAGATCAAGTACAATGGGCTATTAATGTTAAGAGTTTTTGTTTGAGTTGAGTTTAGTTTAATAGCCTGATGGCTGTGGGGAAGTGGCTATTCCTGAACCTGAATGTTGCAGATTTCAGGCTCTTGTACCTTCAAGATCCTTCATCAGACTCCTGATCTACAGAGATGCTGCCTGTCCCGGTGAGTTACTCCAGCATTTTGTGCCTATCGTCAGTGTAAACCAGCATCTGCAGTTCGAAGGGTCTCGACCCGAAACGTCACCCATTAATTCCCTCTCCAGAGAGACGCTGCCTGTCCCGCTGAGTTACTTCAGCATTTTGTGTCTATCTTTGGTTTTAACCAGCATCTGCAGTTCCCTCCTGCACATTTCACCTGCAGTTACTGCCTGCACTGCACAGAACCTGTTGCACCATTGTAGTTAAAGCTATAGGATATTTGGTTAAAGCTGCACATCCACGTCACGTGCATGGGCTCCAGGAGCCGGCGCGTGGATGCGCATGCGCCGCGCGCGGTGCGCTCTGGGAGCTGTAGTCCGCCCGCCGCCGTTGTCGAGGCGACGGCGTTTCTCCGGGCCCTCGACCGCGGCAGGTAAACGCTCGGCTTTGTCACGTTTACATGGAGCCCCCGCCGTCTCTTTTTGTTTTTGATCGTTATCCGCTGCCCTCGGTCGTTCCCGGTTTGACGCCGCCGTCGGCGGGGAGTCACTCACTTACCTCAGCGGCTCTTTCCCGGCGACGCTCCTACTCCGACCGACGTCCGTCCGTCCGTCAACGACGACGACGATGATATTGGCGGCGGCCGCTCCACCCCCCTCGCCAACATCTCGCGAGAGTCAGGTCCCGGGAGCGCGGCCAGCGCGTGATCCAGGGACACCGCTGGCTTTGCATGTGTGGCAATCAATCAAAGATACGAGTGGAGCTCCTGTAGTATCTTTGGTGGCAATGCAAGTGTGGCAATCAAATATATTAGAGGAGCTCTTGTAGTATCTTTGGTGGCAATGCCAAGTGTGGCAATCAAAGATATTAGAGGATTTTTTGGAGGAACAGCACCTCATATTCCGCCTGGGTTGCTTGCGTCCGAATGGCATGAACATTGAATTCTCCCAATTTTGCCCAGCCGGCAAATACAACAAATAATCCTCCGCCATCTCCAACGTGACCCCACCACTCGCCACATCTTCCCATCTCCCCCCATGTCTGCCTTCCGCAAAGACCGCTCCCTCCGCAACTCCCTTGTCAATTCTTCCCTTCCCTCCCATACCACCACCTCCCCGGGCACTTTCCGTTGCAACCGCGAGAAATGCAACACCTGTCCCTTCACCTCCCCCCTCGACTCCATTCAAGGACCCAAGCAGTCGTTCCAGGTGCGACAAAGGTTCACCTGTATCTCCTCCAACCTCATCTACTGCATCCGCTGCTCTAGATGTCAGCTGATTTACATCGGGGAGACCAAGCGGAGGTTGGGCGATCGTTTCGCCGAACACCTCAGCTCAGTCCGCAATAACCTACCTGAACTCCCGGTGGCTCAGCACTTCAACTCCCCCTCCCATTCCCAATCCGACCTCTCTGTCCTGGGTCTCCTCCATTGCCAGAGTGAGCAACACCGGAAATTGGAGGAACAGCACCTCATATTCCGCCTGGGTTGCTTGCGGCCGAATGGCATGAACATTGAATTCTCCCAATTTTGCTAGCCCTTGCTGTCTCCTCCCATTCCTTAACCCTCGAGCTGTCTCCTCCCATCCCCCCGCCCTCGGGCTCCTCCTCCTCCCTTTTTCCTTCCTTCTCCCCCCCCACCCCCCAACAGCCTGAAGAAGGGTTTCGGCCCGAAACGTCGCCTATTTCCTTCGCTCCATAGATGCTGCTGCACCCGCTGAGTTTCTCCAGCATTTTTGTGTACCTTCGATCTTCCAGCATCTGCAGTTCCTTCTTGAACACAAAGATATTAGAGGAGCTCCTCTGGTATCTTTGGTGGCAATGTTAAGTGTGGCAATACAAGTGTGATGTGATGCAATGCAATTGCAATTGCAATGCGTACAATACATAGGAACTTAAACAATAGGTGCAGGAGTAGACCATTCGAGCCATTCAATCAAATCAAATCAAATCAACCTTTATTGTCATCCTGCAAAGCAACAGTTGTACAGTGCAAAATGAGAAGACGTTTCCCAGGGAATACCGGAGCATCGCACATGAAACTTAAAACATTTCACACATAATAACAGTAAAAACAATCCAGTCCCTGATGAAACAGTATAAATAGTTAAAAGCAGGTAAAACAGCAACATTAAAATACCAATCATTAAAATGTCCAGGGCAGCTGATTTGAGTGGCCAGTGCCAGAGTTATTAAAATGTCTGCAAAGCCGCAGAATCAGGTGACTGTGAGTACAGAGTGACTGTTTAGCAGCCTTACAGCCTGTGGCAGGAAGATGTTTAGCCGTCTTGTAGTCCAGGCTTTGATGCTACGGTATTTCTTGCCTGATGGCAGGAGATCCAGGTGTGTGTGGAGGGGGTGCAGTTTGTCCTTAGCTATTCTCAGAGCTTTTTTCAGACAGCGGCTCTGGAACAGTTCTTGTACCGAGGGTAGGGAGACGCCAATGATCCTCTCTGCTCCCCTCACTACCCTCTGCAGAGCCTTCCTGTCTGAGCAGTGTGATCATGGCTGATCATCCATGATCATCAGTACCCCGCTCCTGCCTTCTCCCCATATCCCTTACCCATAAGTGCTCTATCTAATGCATTCCAGTGAATAGGCCTCCACTGCCTTCTGTGGCACAGAATTTCACAAATTCACAATTCTCTGGGTGAAAAAGTTTTTCCTCATCTCAGTTCTAAATGGCCTACTGTTTATTCTTAAATTGGTTCTGGACGCCCCCAATATCGGGAACATGTTTTTTGCATCTAGCGTGTCCATTCCCTTAATAATTTTACATCTTTCCATACCAGGGCATCGGAGATGTCCTCATTCTTTAGGGAACGTGGAGTTCCCCTCTTCTGTTATAGATGAGGCTCTCACCGGGGTCTCCTCTATATCCCGCAGCTCCGCTCTTACTCCCCATCCCCCGATTCGTAACAAGGACAGAGTCCCTCTTGTCCTCACCTTCCACCCCATCAGCCATTATATACAACATATAATTCAACATATAATTCGGCACCTCCAACGGGATCCCACCACTGTCCACATCTTCCCATCTCCTCCTTTCTGCTTTCCGCAGACCGCTCTCTCCGTAACTCCCTGTCAATTCATCATTTCCCACCCAAACACCCTCTCCCAGTACTTTCCTCTGCAACCGCAGGAAATGCTACACTTGTTGCTTTACCTCCCCCCTCGACTCCATCCAAGGACCCAATCAGTCTTTCCATGTGAGGAAGAGGTTCATATGCAGCTCCTCCAACCTCATCTACTGTTCCAGGTGCCAACTTCTCTACATCGGCGAGACCATGCGCAGGCTTGGCGATCGCTTTGCCCAACACCTCCGCTCAGTTCGTAATAACCAACCTGATCTCCCGGTTGCTCAGCACTTCAACTCCCCCTCCCATTCCGAATCTGACCTTTCTGTCCTGGGCCTCCTTCATGGCCAGAGTGAGGCTCAGCGCAAATTGGTGGAACAGCACCTGATATTTGCCTTAGGAAGTTTACACCCCAGCGTTATGAACATTGACCTCTAATTTTAGATAGCCCTTGCTTTCTCCCTCCTGCTTCCCAGTTCTCCCACAAAGCCTACTGTCTCCGCCTCTTCCTTTCTTTCCCCCCCTCCCCTCCGACATCAGTCTCAAGAAGGGTCTCGACCCGAAACGTTGCCTGTTCCTTCTCTCCATAGATGCTGCCTCACCTGCTGAGTTTCTCCAGCATTTTTTGTCTACCTTCTATGTTTCTATAAGATCGCCTCTCATCTGCCTAAATTCCATTGAATACAAGCCCTGTCGTTCCATTCTTTCATCATATGAGTCCCGCCATCCCGGGAATTAAATTCAAGTGAGTTTATTGTCATGTGTCCCTGATAGGACAATGAAATTCTTGCTTTGCTTAGCACACAGAACGTATAAGGCATATACTACAAAACAGATCAGTGTGTCCATATACCACAATATAAATATATACACACATAAACAAATAAACTGATAAAGTGCAAATAGCAGAATTAACCTTGTGAACCAACACTGCACTCCCTCAAAAGCAAGAATGTCCTTCCTCAAATTAGGTTTCCTCAATATAACACAATGCAAATGCATGCAATGCAACACTCTGGCAATGCATACACTATGGTAATGTTAGTCTGTATTTCAGTAAGGCATTTGACACGGTTCTGCATGGTAGGCTGCTCTGGAAGGTTAGATCGCATGGGATCCAAGCAGAGATAACTGAATGGATAGCAAATTGGCTCCTTGGAAGGACGAAGAGGGTGATGGTAGAAGGTTGCTTCTCGGACTGGAGGCTCGTGACTAGTGGTGTGCTTCAGGGTTCAGTGCTGTTCCTTCCTACATGTGATAGTGTTGAAACGCCCTTTGCCCCAACTTGCCAACATGTCCCAGCTACACTAATCCCATCTGCCTGTACAGGGCTCAAAATTAGCAGTTGTCCGGTTGCCAATGACAACCCACAGTCCCGCGGGGCAACCTAAAAGCCATGCCATTTTGCCAGGCTTGGCAAGCACCCGGGACACCTCTCGCTTAATTCTGAGCGGGCCCTCTCTATCTTTCTCTCTCTCTGTCAGCAGCAATGTATGTTTAGTTGTCATGTGCCTAGACGAAAAAACTAAATTGGTACATCACACTGGGATTTGAATGTTTGTAACTGAAGATGTTTGAATTTGGCAAAACACCAAAGCTCCACAGGGTGGCACTGCTGGTAGAGCTACTACCTCACAGCTCCAGAGCCCGATTCAACCCTGACCACAGGTGCTGTCCCTGTGGAGTTTGCACGTTCTCCCTGTGACTGAGTTTCCTCCGGGTGCACTGGTTTTCACTCACATCCCAGACATGCAGATCAGGAGGTCAGTTAGCTTCTCTAAATTGTCCCTAGCGTGTAGAGAGTGGATAAGATAGAACTAAGTCCTGAACACGGGGTCACAGTTTAAGGATAAAGGGGAAGTCTTTTAGGACCGAGATGAGAAAAACATTTTTCACAGAGAGTAGTGAATCTGTGAATTCTCTGCCACAGAAGGTAGTTGAGGCCAGTTCATTGGCTATATTTAAGAGGGAGTTAGATGTGGCCCTTGTGGCTCGAGGGATCAGGGGGTATGGAGAGAAGGCAGGGACAGGATACTGAGTTGGATGATCAGCCATGATCATATTGAATGACGGTGTAGGCTCGAAGGGCCGAATGGCCTACTCCTGCACCTATTTTCTATTTCTAACTAGTGTGAACAATGGTGAGGGAAGAACTGCAGGTGCTGGTTTAATTCAAAGATAGACACAAAATGCTGGAGTAACTCAGCGGGACAGGCAGCATCACTGGAGAAAAGGAATAGATGTGATGTCTCAGGTCACGACCCTTCTCCAGACTTGTCACCTCTTCCTTTTCTCCAGCGATGCTGCCTGGCCCGCGAGGTCACTCTAGCATTTTGTGTCCATCTTTGGTATAAACCAGCATCTGCAGTTCCTTCCTACATCTTTTGGTCTGTTTCTATGCTGCATCTCCAAACCAAAATAAAAATTGAAAAAGTAAAGCTAATCCCCATTAAGAACTCATGGTCTGTTTTTTTCAATGTCTTCAACCTTTCAAGGCAACAGTCTAAAGTGGAGTATCTCACTGGTAAACTGAAACAAATTCCTATAATTACTCTCTACATTGATTTGTCCATTCATATCTCGAATCTATGGTTAAACAACAGAAATTGATATTTTCACTTTTCAACTTGAGTCGCGGTGGTAAATATTGAACTGAATGTTGAGAAAATTGCTTGAACAGCAATCTGAAAAGCCCCAGCAGCTAAATCTGGACTATCTCACAATAGCACCATTTCAAAGCTGTTTAAAACCTGGTGCTCAATTGGAATTTCTAACCAGATTGCAGCTTGGTTGAAACCCAGGCAGGAATGAGGAGCTTACCCAAAACGTCACCTATCCATGTTCTCCAGAGATGCTGCCTGTCCCGCTGAGTTACTCCAGCACTCTGTGTCCTTTCACTTGAATAACTACATCTAAAAATTAGTTTTTATTAATTTGAATTCACACATTCAACTCACAAATATTTCAATAATTTTATTTTTCCACAAAATAAAACAAACAAAGTTTTGTCCCCAGAGCTTGGTCAGATTTGCAATTCCATTGCCGCTCTTGGTAGATGATATAAATTGGGAGTTACAGCTCTTGAAGTTGTGCCAATGGCATGAATGATTTTACAAGCCCAGCTTGGTCCTCCTCCAGTGTCTCCTCTTGGAGTTGTATCTGTGAGAGCAAGAATCAGCAGTAAGTCCATGTATTTTAGACCTTTCCACATTCCTTTACAAGCAGATATATGGAATTAAACGTTTGTAGGTACAAGTAGGAGCGCAGAAGGTTAATGGGGGACTTGATAGAGGTCTTTAAAATTATGAGAGGGATAGACAGAGTTGACGTGGATAAGCTTTTCCATTGAGAGTAGGGAAGATTCAAACAAGAGGACATGATTTGAGAATTAAGGGACAAAAGTTTAGGGGCAACATGAGGGGGAACTTCTTTACTCAGAGAATGGTAGCTGTGTGGAATGAGCTTCCAGTGGAAGTGGTGGAGGCAGGTTCGATTTTATCATTTAAAAATAAATTGGATAGGTATATGGACGGGAAAGGAATGGAGGGTTATGGTCTGAGTACAGGTAGATGGGACTAGGTGAGAGTAAGTGTTCGGCACGGACTAGCAGGGCCGAGATGGCCTGTTTCCGTGCTGTAATTGTTATATGGTTATACGCGCAAGATGGAAGATCCCGACAAGCAGATGGAGACAAAAGAATGGACAAGTAATTTTTGTAGCTTGTCGGCAAAAACAAAAATCTTCACTGTACCTAGCTAGGTACAAGTGACAATAAAGTATCATCACCATCATATAAACATTCGCAGGCTCAAGTGATTCAGCAACTGGTATGTGTGGCTGTTAAAAGTCTTCTCTCACCACACAAGGCAGTAAGATACAAGTACAACATTCAGACAGCAGTTGATCTCAGCAGGATTAATGACAGCACCACATGGAAGGAGGCGCTGCAATTGCAGACCTGCTTTACAGGACAGTGAAGTTAGATCCATTTAGGCCAACAGACTTACTTGCAGACCAATTATTGTACTTTCCAAACAAAAATTTAAAAAAGACAAACATATCATTAGGTTCCACAACCCCTCATATAACCATATAACAATTACAGCACGGAAACAGGCCATCACGGGCCTGCTAGTCCGTGCCGAACACTTACTCTCACCTAGGGTCTGAAGGGTCTCGACCTGAAACATCACCCATTCCGTCTCTCCAGAGATGCTGCCTGTCCTGCTGAGTTACTCCAGCATTTTGTGTCTATCTTTGATTTAAGCCACCAACTTCAGTTCTTCCCTGCACTAAAATGGTGATGTTGGAAGATAGATATTTATTGGGCAGTCTTCTGGAGCAATCCCTAGCCCTTCAGTTTAGTTTAGTTTAGTTTAGAGATTAGTTTAGTTTATTGGACACAGCTTGGAAACAGGCCCTTCAGCCCACCGAGTCCACACCAACCAGCGATCACTGAAAAACTGTAGAGCCTCGCTTTTCCACTCGTTAAGACTTCCATCTGTTAAATTTCAGTTGTCCCTTTTATCAACTGTAATTTATGCTACAATATAGTTTTGTCATCCACGTTCATTGTGGTCTTCATCACCAACACAAAAATCACATCTAAATCCCCATACAACTTCATCATCTGTGCCAATGTGTTATATTCAATGTCGTATAATCTGAAATTGTCCGGTACTCTCGTACATGGTAGTGTATCAAATCCCTTGGGAAATCACATACTCTACAAGTGTTGCTTTCCTTTAACTCACGGTTAGATCTTCAAAGGACACTAATAAATTTATCTGAACACAATTTCCCACTGCTGTCAACACGCGGAGTCAACATGGCTTCAAGTGATCAAATCCACATGACCCGGTCATGGAGCAGCTGATATTTGGCTATGTGTAGGAAGGAACTGCAGATGCTGGCTTACACCAAAGATAGACATAAAATGCTGGAGTAACTCAGCAGGACAGGCAGCATCTCTGGATAGAAGGAATGGCCAACGTTTTGGGCCAAGGCCGGCATTTTGTGTCTATCTTCAGTGTAATCCAACATCTGCAGCTCCTTCCTACACATGTGATCTACCTCAAAGACAGATGCAAATATTTAGGGTAGACACAAAATGCTGGTGTAACTCAGCAGGTGAGGCAGCATTCATGTAGAGAAGGAATTGGCGAAGTTTCGTGTCGAGACCCGAAAGCTGAGGGTTTGCGGATCTATTCCATCCCAGTGAGAACCGTTATTTCTTATCATAACCTAACCTAACCATTTTCTCAGACCCGGTTCCATCCCGACTACTGGTGCAGTCTGTATGGAGTTTGCACATTTTCCCTGTGACCACGTGGATTTACTCCGGTTTCCACACTCAAAAGACGTACAGGTTTGTAGGTTAATTGACTTTAGTAAAATTGTAAATTTTCCCTAGTGTGTAGGTAGGTCTAGTGTATGGGGTGATCGCTGGTCGGCGCGGACTCGGTGGGCTGATGTGCTCGTTTTCCACACTGTATCACCAAAGTCTTTACGAAAGCAAACTATGCCTCCGTAATGACAAATCACTACCCTGAATTATCATGTTATCTTGTCTCCAACTTTATAAATGCCCTGCTACCAAACTACAGAGGTCTAGCCTCTGCCAGAATAAAAAAAAACTTTTATCAGCCCTGACTTCAACTTCAGAACAAGAAATTCCTGCTCTGTCAACAAATAAAATCATGGACGATCCTTTGCCTCAGTATCACTTTCCCACACTATACTCGCATGCCATAATGATCAGATTTTGTATATTTTTAATGCTCACTGTCCTCAGCGCACCGTGACTGAGCCTCCACGTTCATCTTAGTTACAGAATTCAAGGATTCAACAAACCTGGATGAAGAAAGCCCTTATTTATGTGATGGACGCAAAATGCTGGAGTAACTCAGCGGGACAGGCAGCATCTCTGGGGAGAAGGAATGGGTGACGTTTCGGGTCGAGACCCTTCTTCAGACTGGTTAAGGACACGAGAAATGAGAGATACAGACGGTGATGTGGAGAGATAAAGACCAATGAATGTAAGATATGAAAAAAAATAACGACGATAAAAGGAAACAGGCCGTTTGTAGGGTGAAAATGAGAAGCTAGTGCGACTTGGGTGGGGGAGGGATAGAGAGAGGGAATGCCGGGGCTACGTGAAGTGAGATAAATCAATATCCGTACCACTGGGCTGTAAGCTGCCCAAGCGAAATATGAGATGCTGTTCCTCCAATTTGCTTTTAGACTCACTCTGATAATGAAGGAGACCGAGGACAGAAAGGTCTGTGTAGGAATGGGAACGAGAATTAAAGTGTCCAGCAACCGGGAGATCAGGTTGGTTCACGCTTGGTTTCTCGGTCCTCCAAAATATTCCAAACGGAATTTAAACTGGAGGTGGTGGAGGGTGTTCCGCAAAACGATCGCCCAGTCTGCGTTTGGTCTCGCCGATGTATAAGAGCCCACATCTTGAGCAATGAATACAGTAGATGAGATTGGAGGTGGTGCAAGTGAATCTCTGCCTAAACTGAAAGGACTGTCGGGGTCCCTGGACAGAGTCGAGGGAGGAGGTATAGCGACAGGTGTTGCATCTTCTGCGGTTGCAGGGGAAGGTATCTGGGGAGGGGGTGGTTTGGGTGGGAAGGGATGAGTTAACCAGGGAGTTGCGGAGGGAGAGGTCTCTGGAAGGAGGTGGAGATGGGAAAATGCGGATAGTGGCGGGATACCGTTGGAGGTGGCGGAAATATCGGAGGATTATGTGTTGTATGCGACGGCTGATGGGGTGCAAGGTAAGGACTAGGGGGACTGTCTCTGTTGCGACCAGGGACAGGGGGAGCAGGAGTTGCGGGGTACTGAGACACGAGTGAGGGCCTCATCTATGATGGGGGAGAGGAGAGATTCCCACAGCTCAGGGGAAGCTTCATCAGTGTAGCTACACTGCATCCATTCACGTAATCTGTCTATATTCCCTTCCAGAGCCTCTCTGCATCCCTCTCACAGTCCAGGTTAGCACTCGGGAAATTAGGAAAGGAATCGCATACAATATAAGCAGTTATAGAATGATAACTGCTGGAGCCCAATGCCAATGGCAGGGGTTATGGGGAGAAGGCAGGAGAATGGGTTGAGAGGGAAAGATAGATTAGCCATGATTGAATGGCGTAGTAGGCTCGATGGGCCAAATGGCCTTATTCTGCTCCTATAACCTATGAAGCTCAGCAGCACCATACAAATTCCAGAGTCCACATTTAATGAACCTAGAGTTACTCCAGTATTTTGTGTCTATCTGTAGGTCATTGTATGGTTGCTGCAAGTCTAACCTCCTTTACAGGCTAAGAACACACATTGCATTTGCCCGCATGTTTACTGGCCAGTTTGGTTTCTTGCCCTTGGACAACCCGATTTCTAAATGCTGGAACATTCTGTGGCCTTCTTCCAATGAAACAAACCCTGACTTTATTTATTATAAAGCTGCCCAATCTCCAGAAGAAGTGTCTCGATCCAAAACGTCACCTATTCCTTTTCTCGAGATTCTGTCTGACCTGCTATGCATTTTGTGTCCATCTTCGGTTCAAACCAGCATCTGCAGTCTGAAGAAGGGTTTCGGCCCGAAACATTGCCTATTTCCTTCGCTCCATAGATGCTGCCGCACCCGCTGAGTTTCTCCCGCACTTTTGTCTACCTTCCTACCCAATCTCTTTTCTATAAGATTTATTATGCATTCAACCCCATTCGAGCTAATCAAGCTCATCTGCGCCAGGAACTCTCTTTGGTCCTAAAACAAAAAGCTTGCGTTTAATTAGTGCCCTATTTGCCACGCACCTCCTGACTCAGAACAGCTTAATCCCCTCTGTTATCAGGCTTCTGAATTCCTTATTTGCCCTGATCCCTCCTGTCAGACAGGACCAGGGAGAAGAGCAGTACATAACTGGAGCGTTATAAAACTCTAGTTAGGCCCCATTTGAAGCTGTGGGGAGTCACTGCGTCAAAAAGGCAGCCAGCATCTTCAGAGACCCACAATCTGATTTCACTCCTGCCACCAGGAAGATGGGATAGGATCCTGAAAACTGTAACATCCAGGTTCAAGAGAGGTTTCCTCGCTACAACTATCAGGCTATTAAACACTACAACCTCCAAATAAGCTTCCAACTATGCAGACTTGGGAGCATTGTTTTTTGTCTTTGCACTATTAGCGTCTGCTTATTTTGTTATATATATATACTTATACATATTATGTTTTATATATAAATATATATATATATATATATATATACACACACACACATACATACATATTTTGTTATATATATACACATACATACACACAAACCAAAGATAGACACAAAATGCTGGAGTAACTCAGCGGGACAGGCATCATCTCTGGGGACAACCCTGGAGAGAGGGAATGGATGACGTTTCGACCGCCTGTCCCGCTGAGTTACTCCAGTATTTTGTCTTACCTTCGAGTTAAACCAGAATCTGCAGTTCTTTCCTACGCATCATGTATGAAAAACCAAGCTTGCCATTGTACCTCGGTACACGTGACAATAATAAAACCTAAACTTGGAGCCCTCCCTCACCTGATCTTGTTGCCAGTTTTCATGCGGATCCACTGCGGGATCGGCCGGTTCTGCTTCATCTTCTTGGCGAGGAAGCGCTTGATCCGGAAGGTTTTGTGGGACGGCTGTCAAGATATAGATAGAGAGAGAGAGAGTTAGAAAGGCAGTTAGATTAATTCTTGATCAGTGGTAGACAAAAGTGCTGGAGAAACTCAGCGGGTGCAGCAGCATCTATGGAGCGAAGGGAATAGGCAACGTTCGGCCCAAAACGTTGCCCATTTCCTTCACTCCATAGATGCTGCTGCACCCGCTGAGTTTCTCCAGCACTTTTGTCTACCTTCGATTTTCCAGCATCTGCAGTTCCTTCTTAAACACTACAATTTAATGTTACTGGATGTATGGTTAGGGATAAAAAACAAAAGGCTTGCATTTGGATAAAACTTATGACACCGCAGATGCTTATGGAAAATCAAAAATAAACAAGCACTTTTCTCCAGCACTTTTGTCCACCTTCGATTTTTCCAGCATCTGCAGTTTCCTTCTTAAATTCTTGATCAGTTATGGGGAGAAGGCAGGAGAATGGGGTTAGTAGGGAGAGAGATAGATCAACTATGATGGGCCGAATGGCCTAATTTCTGCTCCTGTCACTTGTGAACTTTTGGGTTTCGGCCCGAAACGTTGCCTATTTCCTTCGCTCCATAGGTGCTGCTGCTGCACCCGCTGAGTTTCTCCAGCACTTTTGTCCACCTTCGATTTTCCAGCATCTGCAGTTCCCTTCTTAAATTGTTCATCAGTTATGGGCAGGAGAATGGGGTTAGTAGGGGAGAGATAGATCAACTATGATGGGACGAATGGCCTAATTTCTGCTCCTGTCACTTGTGAACTTATGAAGAATCAAGTTGGCCGGTCAGGGGGAGGGGGTGAGGGGTAGGGGGGGAGGGGTGAAGGGTAGGGGGGGAGGGAAGAGAAGCCGCCTCCATCCCAATCCCCCCCGTCCCCGCTATTACAACCGTCGCCATCGCCCTAACCATCGGGACTTCTCCTTCAATATGGCCCCGCAGAATTAGATCGGGCTCCCCCCCGCTCGGTCACGGTGGTTTGGCGTCGGATGGAGGCGGTTTGGGGGGCGGATGGCGACGGATTACACTCACCATGGCCAAACGCTGCGGCTCCCACAATGGCGGATCAGAGAGAGGGAGAGGGAGGGGGAGGGGCTTCAGAGGTCTCCGCGCCGGGCCTCAACGTAGGTCCCTACACAGATGCCACTTGAATCAAACAAAATAAACAAAACTTCATCTTTTAACCATCACATCAGCTCTGCTGGCATATGTTTTAGGGGATACACCAGTGTATAAATTAATGTTCTTGAAAAAGAATTGTATAAAAGTCAATTGATTAGTATGGGTGCCAGCCAGGGGTTAAAGGGAGAATGGGGTTGAGAGCAGGGGAGAGATAAGACTATGCCTTCCATCACAGTGAGGAGGAGATTCGCAGTGATGGATGCTTGTGTAAATTATGTTGTGTCTTGGTTCTTTTTCTTGTTTGTATGACTGCAGAAACCCAATTTCGTTTGAACCTTGAGATTCAAATGACAACAAATAAATTGTATGGTACACAAAAAAGCTGGAGAAACTCAGCGGGTGCAGCAGCATCTATGGAGCGAAGGAAATAGGCGACGTTTTGGGCCGAAACCCTTCTTCAGATAAATTGTATTGTATCATTGTAGAAGGTAGACAAAAATGCTGGAGGAACTCAGCAGGTGCGGCTGAAGGAGGGTCTCGGCCCGTCTATTTCTTCTCTCCATAGATGCTGCCTCACCTGCTGAGTTCCTCCAGCATTTTTTGTCTGCCTTCGATTTTTCCAGCATCTGCAGTTCTTTCTTAAACATGGGGTTGAGAGAGGTCATAATTGATAGAATTAGGCCATTCATCCCAATGTACTCCGCCATTCAATCAGAGTTGATCTATCTCTCCCTCCTAACCCCATTTTCCTGCCTTCTCCCTGTAACCCCCGGCACCCGTACTAACCAAGAATCTATTTATATCCACCTTAAAAATATCCATTGACTTGGCCTTCACAGCCATCTGCGGCAATTAATTCTTGGGAAAGATGGATCAGCCATGATTGAATGCGTGGGAAGAGACTGCAGATGCTGGTTTACACCGAAGTTAGACACAAAATGCTAGAGTAACTCAGCAGGTCAGGCAGCATCTCTGGAGAAAAGGAAAAGGTAACATTTCAGGTCAAGACCCTTCTTCAGACTGAGAGGGGGAATGAGAAATGAGCGATATAGACGATGATATAGAGAGCAAGAACAAATGAATGAAACATATGCATAAAAAGTAACGATAATCAAGGTGGAACCCACAATGGTCCATTGTTGGCTGTGGCTGGGTGAAAACGAGTTACAGAAAATGATACCCACCAAGGCGACAGTGAAACTGGTACAACAACCAGGGTGGTGGAGGGACAGAGAGGGATGTGATACAAGGGTTTCCTGAACGTAGAGAAATCAATATTCATACTGATATTCATAGCCATGATAGAATGGCGGAGTTGTCGCGATGGCCTAATTCTGCTCCTTCACTTATGAACTTATATATACGTGTGTGCAGGAGGGAACTGCAAATGCTGGTTTAAACCGAAGATAGACACAAAAAGCACGAATAACTCAGCGGGTCAGTCAGCATTTCTGGAGAAAAGAAATAGGTGACATTTCAGGTCAAGACCCTTCTTCAGACTATATACTACATATTTTTCAGATATGTTCGTCATATGAGCAGAATTAGTCTACTTGGCCATTCAATATATATATTATATATATTATTATATATTACACCACACAGAGAGTGGTGAATCTGTGGAATTCTCTGCCACAGAAGGTAGTTGAGGCCAGTTCATTGGCTATATGGGTGGGAGTTAGATGTGGCCCTTGTGGCTAAGGGGATCAGAGGGTATGGAGAGAAGGCAGGTACGGGATACTGAGTTGGATGATCAGCCATGATCATATTGAATGGCGGTGCAGGCTCGAAGGGCCGAATGGCCTACTCCTGCACCTAATTTCTATGTTTCTATATTTAAGAGGGAGTTAGATGTGGCCCTTGTGGCTAAAGGGATCAGGGGGTATGGAGAGAAGGCAGGTACAGGATACTGAGTTGGATGATCAGCCATGATCATATTGAATGGCGGTGCAGGCTCGAAGGGCCGAATGGCCTACTCCTGCACCTATTGTCTATATATTATACAAATTCTGCTCATATGACATGAACATATCTGGAAAAATATATATATACACATAAAAACAATAATAGGGCAAAACATGTTTATAGAACTTGATACATATACACAAGTAAAAACAAACAAACATTGATAGTGCAAAACTTATGAGTTTATAAAAACAGGCACAACTGGGGAAGCTGACGTGCGACGAGTGATACGGAAGGACCCTTCCTGCGGTGGTCGCGCCTCGTTGCCTGGCGCCAAGAAGAAAGGAGGGAGAAAGAGGGAGAGAGAGAAGGAGAAAAGAAGAAAGAGAGAGAGAGACGGGGTGAGAGAAATAAGGGGCGGGAAAAGGAGGAGGAGAAGGGAGGGAGAGAGAAAGAAAGAGAGAGGAGAAGAAGAAAGGGAGAGAGGAGTGAGAAGAGAGAACGGGAGAGAAGAGATAGAAAGAGAGGGTAT
Source organism: Amblyraja radiata (assembly GCF_010909765.2). Lineage (NCBI taxonomy): Eukaryota > Metazoa > Chordata > Chondrichthyes > Rajiformes > Rajidae > Amblyraja > Amblyraja radiata. The sequence goes on along the minus strand of NC_045962.1, from coordinate 86,040,753 downwards.
AGAGAGCGGAGAGAGAGAGAAGAGAAAGAGAGGGAAGAGAGAACGGGAGCTGGAGCTGTTGTGTGGATGGACTCCGGGTCAGGTCCATCGCCGGTGAAGCGCTGCCTCTATGTCGGTCAACGAGCTGTTCGGCGCAGTCCAGGCCTCTCTGGCCGCCGACCAGGACGTCAGGGAGGTGGGTGTCCCCGGCGACCGGTTTGTCCTGAACGCGAACCCTGCCTTTACATTAGCGCCCTGGCTGTTGCCGCAGCCTGAGCCCCCCCCTTGCCGAACACTTACTCTCACCTAGTCCCATCTACCTGCACTCAGACCATAACCCTCCATTCCTTTCCCGTCCATATACCTATCCAATTTATTTTTAAATGATAAAATCGAACCTGCCTCCACCACTTCCACTGGAAGCTCATTCCACACAGCTACCACCCTCTGAGTAAAGAAGTTCCCCCTCATGTTACCCCTAAACTTTTGTCCCTTAATTCTCAAATCATGTCCTCTTGTTTGAATCTTCCCTACTCTCAATGGAAAAAGCTTATCCACGTCGACTCTGTCCATCCCTCTCATCATTTTAAAGACCTCTATCAAGTCCCCCCCTTAACCTTCTGCGCTCCAAAGAATAAAGACCTATCTTGTTCAACCTTTCTCTGTAACTTAGGTGCTGAAACCCAGGCAACATTCTAGTAAATCTCCTCTATCTCTAAACTAACCTACATACCTCGATATCTTTGAGGTGTGGGAGGAAACTAGAGCACCTGGAGGAAGCCCACAGGGTGACAGGGAGAACATGCAAACTGCTCACAGACAGCATAGAAGGTTGGGATTGATCCGGGTTTCTGGCGCAGCGAGGCTGCAGCTGTGCCACTGTCACCCTTTGTAAATGGTGGCTTAGTGGGCAGTTTGGTCTGTGTCATTAACTGGGCTATGCCTACTACTCCCTGCAATTGCTTACAATCTAATCTAGCAGAGAGTAGTGCGTTCGGCCGAACGCACTATGGGAACTTCACTTGCCCCTCTGCAGGAACTATACATCAGGAGGTGCAACTCCAGAGCCAATAAGATCATGGGAGACCCCTTCCACCCCTGCAACGGGTTGTTCCAGCTGCTACAGTCAGGCAAACGCCTCAGTTGCCATGCTGTGAGAACGGAGAGGTTGAGAAGGAGTTTCTTCCCAGAGGCCATTAGGACTGTAAACTCCTATCTCACCAGGGACTAACCTTACTGTACCACTCTATTGCTTTAAAAAAAATTGCTGTTTTTTTTCCCTTTTTCCTTCCGCCCACAATATTTAATATGTAAAAGAATATGTGATTCTGTTCCATTCTGTTTGTAGTTTATTTATTTGTTTGTTTTTTTTTTTGCACAAAGTCTGCGAGCATTGCCACTTTTCATTTCACTGCACATCTCGTATGTGTATGTGACGAATAAACTTGACTTGACTTGAGTTTAATAATAATAATAATAATATATTTTATTGTCATTGCACATATGTACAACGTGATTTGGTATGCAGCTTCCATCCGATGTCATAAACAACTAATACAATTTAGATTTATAAAAAGAACAGTAAAACAGTCAAAACAGTCTAAAGTGCAAATGTGCCTGTGCCGGGTCGATGTGCGACGTGACCATCCGAGGGAGACAGTTCATGGGGGTGGGGGGCACTCAACAGGGCCGGTTCAGAGCAGCTATTGCTCTGGGATGAAGCTGTTCCTGAGTCTGGAGGTGCGGGCGTAGAAGGCCTTGTAATGTCTGCCGGAAGGTAGGAGCTCGAACAGTCCATTACAAGGGTGTGAGGAGTTTTTATGGATGCTGACGGCCTTCCTGAGGCACCGTGTGTAATAGATGCCCTCCAAGGCTGGTAGCTGTGTCCCAATAATCTGCGCTCTGTGGACGACGCGCTGAAGAGCTCCCCTCTCCGCCTCCATGCAGCTGAGATACCACACAGAGATGCCATATGTTAGCATGTTAGTAATTTGGAGATAGACAATATGGCCATACAGCCATTCAGGCCAGATGCAGCGTGGAAACAGGCCTTTTGCCCTGACCAGACAGTCTGCACTGACCAGCGATCATCCTTCTACGTATGTTCTATGTCTTACACACCAGAGGCAATTCACCTGCAAAACAGCACGTCTTTGGAACGTGTGGAGGAAACCTGAGCACCTGGAGGAAACCTACATGGTCACGGGGCGAACATACAAACTCCACACAGACAACACCCGTAGTCAGGACCAAACCCAGGTCTTGACGTTGTGAGACAGCAGCTCTACCGCTACGCCACCGTGCCGTACAAATCTAATTCTTATCTGAGAAATAAATCCGACTTTCCTCACAGTGCTCTATGGTCAGTCTTTCTCTACTCTCCTTGTCATCTGCAGGATATACGAAAAGTGGTTCAAGTCCTTGAACAAACAGCTCGTGAGATTCTAACCCTGCTGCAGACTGTCCACCAAATATCCGGCTTTAAAGAAAGTAAGTATCACAGTGGAAGAAAGCTGAGGTAGTAACTTTTTCCACTGATAGACACACATTCCTGGAGTAACTCAGTGGGTCAGGCAGCATCAGGAGAAAAATGATGGGTGACATTTTGGGTCGGGGCTCTTCTTCAGACTGAAAGTTGGGGGTGCGGGGGGGGGGGGGGGGGGGGGGTTGAGGGAGTGAATGGAGCTGGAGGTGAGAAAAGGGCTATTCAAGGCCAGCCACAAAAAAAAGGCAGGGCACTGCCTGGTAAGTCCACTGTTGGCTGGGGAAGGTGGGATCTCAAGAGGGAAACAATGTGGAGGTCTACGGAGCTGGTTAAAGAACTAGGGTGGAGGAAGGGGGAGAGTAAGAAGAAGTTACAAGTATTTAAAATTAGAGCATTCAATAGACAATAGGTGCAGGAGTAGGCCATTCGGCACTTCGAGCCAGCACCGCCATTCAATGTGATCATGGCTGATCCACAATCAGCACCCCATTCCTGCCTTCTCCCCATATCCCGTGACTCCACTATCTTTAAGCTCTATCTAACTCTCTCTTGAAAATCGCCCTCCACCCAGAGAATCGCCCTCCACTGTCTTCTGAGGCAGAGAATTCCACAGATTCACAACTCGCTGTGTGAAAAAGTTTTTCCTCATCTCTGTTCTAAATGGCTTACCCCTTATTCTTAAACTGTGGCACCTGGTTCTGGACTCCCCCTATGGACTCACCCCCCCCCCCCCCCCCCCCGGTTCTGTCTTTCCCTCCACCCTCGCGGCCTAACAACTTGGATTGGTGCGGCCTTTATCGGAGTCGGGTCCAGAGCTTCAGCAGCGGGCGCAGCATGGACTCTCCATCGCTGAGCCGGGCGTCGCCAGAAGAAATGCTCCGATCGCTAGCCCGCCGACTACGACATCCTGAAGCCTCGGTCTGCGGAGTTTCTCGCCGCGGGCACGGTCAAGTCTTCTAATGATTTTGCAGATTCCCCGCTTGAAAGGGATTTGATTTATCTACCCCGAAATGATGAACTGGATTCACTTAGACCAAACACTTCTTTTCCACCTTTTATTTTCTCCTCCTTTTATTTTGGCAGATTAGTCTTTAGCAGTTTTTAGCAGTTTTAGTCTTTAACAGTTTTGGTCTTTATCAGTTTTGGTCTTTATCAGGTGAAAAACCTTTAGACACAAAGGCAAAAAATATACACATTACTGTAACCAAATATAAATAACAGAAAATTACATGTATCTAACATTCCAACTCATAGCAGCCATTTTGTTTTTAAAATAATTTTCACACTTCATTAAATGAAAAATACAAATAATGCCCACTACTGTTACCAATTTTTTAGCTTAATATCATATGAATCTTACTGTTTTCTAACACATTTTATCATATTTTTTAAAATGCAATTATTTAAACTAACACCACACATAGCATATAAGTATTAGAAATTAGCTCACATTAGCCCTTAACCCCACAGTGAAGCAGGATGCACTTTACATAGACAACAAACACTATCATCACCCTGTCATCTTGGTTAACAAACACCACCAATATTTCAAACTTTCTCAATCAACACGTTAGCCAGACAAGTTTCTCAGATATTAAAGGGTTAAACAGAGTCTCTGGGGCTGCAGTCTTCGGCTCAGTCCATTTAGAGTTCAGTCCTTACCGGCTGCCAATCGGGTCTGTAGAAAATCAGTCCTGCTTGCCTTTTCTGGCTATCGCGGCAGTCTTTTTGGACAGTCCTTTTGATTTACTGTTCAAGTTTTGCCGCTCGCAAGTCTCTTGTGTCTTCTTCACTGGCTTCTGGGGCTGTGTGCTCTTTTGACCCCCAGGCAGAACTCGGCAGGCTGGGGTTCCGCCGACTTTAATCACTGTCTCGTGATTTCAATGTAGCATTTCTCTGCACCTGTTCTTTCATTTCAGTTTGACTTGACAGGCACGGTGTGGACTTTAAGAGCTCTGACTGCCGGCCTGCGGCCTATAACATCGGGAAGACCCGGTCTCCAGTAGGAAGCGGCCAATTCGGGACCTCCAAGCCGCGGCTAGTGTCTGTCCGTCCCGACGTTGGAGTGCTCTTTTTGTTTGTATGGCTGCATGGTAAATCAAATTCCACTGTACCTTAATTGGTGCGTGTGGCAATAAATGTGAACTTGAACTTGTATGAACATTCAATGTTCATACCACAGGGTTGTAAGGTGTCCAAAAGACATTTCCTTTGCCCCCCTCCTTCCACCCATCCCCGCAATGTCTGAAGAAGATCCTCAACCTGAAACATCACTGATCCATGTCCTCCTGAGAAGATGCCTGACCTGCTGAGTTACTCCAGCACGCTTAAGTGTCTTTTTTAAACCTACAAATGCACACGTCTTTAGGATGGGGGAAGAAACCCTCGTGGTCTCGGGCTGAATGTGCAAACTCCACATAGACAGCACCCAAGGTTAGGACAGAGCCTGGCTGGGATTTTAGTGCTGTGAGTCAAGTCAAGTCACATTTATTTATATAGCACATTTAAAAAACAACTCTCATTGGCCAAAGTGCTTTACATTTGTTATAAGAATAGTATAAACAAACAAACTACATACATATATACATATAGCCCTCGCTCAGTGGACGTCAGGAAAGGCTTGGGAGTATAGATAAGATTTTAGTCTTGACTTAAAGGAGTCGATGGAGGGGGCAGTTCTGATGGGAAGGGGGATGCTGTTCCACAGTCTAGGAGCTGCAACCGCAAAGGCGATGTATCCCCTAAGCTTATGCCTAGACCGCGGGATATTCAGCAGCCCCAAGTCGGCCGATCTGAGGGTCCTGGAGGCGGAGTGGTGGGTGAGAAGACTTTTAATGTAGGAGGGGGCAAGCCCATTGAGGGCTTTGTAGACATAGAGGAGGGTCTTGAAATGTATACGGAACGCACAGGGGGCCAGTGGAGAGAGGCCAGGATCGGGGTGATGTGGTCCCTTTTTCGGGAGTCAGGAGTCTCGCTGCGGCGTTTTGGACCAGTTGCAGGTGGGACTGGGAAGATTGGCTGATGCTAGTGTAAAGAGAGTTGCAGTAATCTAGGCGGGAGGAGATAAATGTGTGGATGATCTTTTCGAGGTCATCAAAGTGGAGGAATTGTTGTATTTTAGCTATCGTCCGAAGCTGAAAGAAGCTAGCTTTTACCACGGCATTGACTTGTTTGTCAAATTTCAGTGCTGAGTCAAATATCACGCCGAGGTTTTTGACGTGAGGTTTGAGTAGTGGGGTAAGGCTTACAAGACTGCCTGCTATCATTTTGATTGAGTCCGAGGGGCCGAGAAGGATGACCTCAGACTTACTCTCGTTTAGTTGGAGGAAGTTCTGGGCCATCCAGCACTTTATATCCTTGAGGCTGCGGGTAAGGTTAAGTAGATTTGATTGTTTTTTGGGCTTCAGGGGGAGATAGAGTTGTGTATCGTCTGCGTAGCAATGGAAGGAAATGCCGTGCCTTTCAATGACTTGGCCTAAGGGGAGCATAAGGCAGCAGCTTTACCCACTGTGATTTAAAAACTTGTATCGGTCTTAATTGTTGATTTGTATTTTCTTGTTAGTACCGAACAAGTGCCAAAAAGCACGGGAACATTTTGATACAGTGAAGACGCACCTGGCAGAACTGAAGACCAAGTTCCCCGCAGATCAGTACTACAGGTCAGTGGTGAAAACCAAATTATAAGTACCTGAATTGAAAAATGAAGTGGGGAAGAAAGGAAAGGAATAGCCTTCCCTGAGTTACTCCAGCAACTGTAAAGAGAAAATACAGGGGTCTGAAGAAGGTTCTCGACCCGAAACGTTACCCATTCTTTCTCTCCAGAGATGCTGCCTGAGTTACTCCAGCATTTTGTATACCATCCATACCTTCCATACAGGGATCAATGCTTGGGTTATAGACCTTGGAGCACACCTCAAAGCTCACAGGCATGTGGACACAAGGAACTACAAGTGCTGGTTTACCAAAAAAAATAGACACAGTGCTGGAGTAACTCAGCAGGTCAGGCAGCATCTGTGGAGAACAGGTGGCGTTTTGGGTCAGGACCCTTCTACAGACAGGTACAAGGAGAGGAAAGCTTTAGAAGGGGAAAAGACACAAATTAGGGAGTAACTCAGCGGGTCGGCAGCATTTCTGTATAGGTGAGGTTATGGGTCAGGACCATTCTTCAGACAGCTACATGGATAGGAAAGGTTTAGAGAGGAAAAGGCACAAAGTACTTCAGCGGGTCAGGCAGCAACTGGAGAACATAATTTAGATATTGGGGAACTGTACAGACAGTGTTTTGGTTCGGGATCCTTCAGCAGACTGATGGCTTTTTGGTACCCATGACAATTTTTAACCCAAATTTAGTTTAGTTTAGAGATACAGAGCAGAAACAGGTCCTTCGGCCCATTGAGTCCGCACCGACCAGCGATCCCCATGTGCTAGTGCTATCCTACACACTAGGGACATAGAAACATAGAAAATAGATGCAGGAGTAGGCCATTCGGCCCTTCGAGCCTGCACCGCCATTCAATATGATCATGGCTGATCATCCAACTCAGTATCCTATACCTGCCTTCTCTCCATACCCCCTGATCCCTTTAGCCACAAGGGCCACATCTAACTCTCTCTTAAATATAGCCAATGAACTGGCCTCAACTACCTTCTGTGACAGAGAATTCCAGAGATGCACCACTTTCTGTGTGAAAAATGTTTTTCTCATCTCGGTCCTAAAAGATTTCCCCCTTATCCTTAAACTGTGACCCCTTGTTCTGGACTTCCCCAACATCGGGAACAATCTTCCTGCACCTAGCCTGTCCAACCCCTTAAGAATTCTGTACGTTTCTATAAGATCCCCCCTCAATCTTCTAAATTCTAGCGAGTACGAGCCGAGTCTATCCAGTCTTACTTCATATGAAAGTCCTGACATCCCAGGAATCAGTCTGGGGAACCTTCTGTGGCAAGAATGTCTTTCCTCAGATTAGGAGACCAAAACTGTACGCAATACTCCAGGTGTAGTCTCACCAAGACCCTGTACAACTGCAGCAGAACCTCCCTGCTCCTATACTCAAATTCTTTTGCTATGAATGCTAACATACCATTCGCTTTCTTCACTGCCTACTGCACCTGCATGCCTACTTTCAATGACTGGTGTACCATGACACCCAGGTCTAGTTGCATCTCCCCTTTTCCTAATCGGCCACCATTCAGATAACAGTCTACTTTCCTGTTTTTGGCACCAAAGTGGATAACCTCACATTTATCCACATTATACTGCATCAGCCATGCATTTGCCCACTCACCCAGCCTATCCAAGTCACCTTGCAACCTCCTAGCATCCTCCTCACAGCTAACACTGCCCCCCAGCTTCGTGTCATCCGCAAACTTGGAGATGTTGCATTCAATTCCCTCGTCTAAATCATTAATATATATTGTAAATAGCTGGGGTCCCAGCACTGAGCCTTGCGGTACCCCACTAGTCACTGCCTGCCATTCTGAAAATAACCCGTTTACTCCTACTCTTTGCTTCCTGTCTGCCAGCCAGTTCTCTATCCACATCACTACTGAACCCCCAATACCGTGTGCTTTAAGTTTGTATACTAATCTCTTATGTGGGACCTTGTCAAAAGCCTTCTGAAAGTCCAGATATAACACATCCACTCCCTTATCCACTCTACTAGTTACATCCTCAAAAAATTCTATAAGATTCGTCAGACATGATTTACCATTCATAAATCCATGCTGACTTTGGCCAATGATTTCACCACTTTCCAAATGTGCTGCTATCCCATCTTTAATAACTGACTCTAGCAGTTTCCCCACTACCGATGTTAGACTAACTGGTCTGTAATTCCCCGTTTTCTCTCTGCCTCCCTTTTTAAAAAGTGGGGTTACATTAGCTACCCTCCAATCCTCAGGAACTACTCCAGAATCTAGAGTTTTGAAAAATTATCACTAATGCATCCACTATTTCTGGAGCTACTTCCTTAAGTACTCTGGGATGCAGCCTATCTGGCCCTGGGGATTTATCGGCCTTTAATCCATTCAATTCACCTAACACCACTTCCCGGCTAACCTGGATTTCACTCAGTTCCTCCATCTCATTTGACCCCTGGTCCCCTGCTATTTCCAGCAGATTATTTATGTCTTCCTTAGTGAAGACAGAACCAAAGTAGTTATTCAATTGGTCTGCCATGTCCTTGTTCCCCATAATCAATTCACCTGTTTCTGACTGCAAGGGACCTCTAACTAATCTTTTTCTCTTCACATATCTATAAAAACCTTTGCAATCAGTTTTTATGTTCCCTGCCAGTTTTCTTTCATAATCTATTTCCCCCTTTCCTAATTAAGCCCTTTGTCCTCCTCTGCTGGACTCTGAATTTCTCCCAGTCCTCTGGTAGACTGCTTTTTCTGGCTAATTTGTATGCTTCATCTTTTGTTTTGATACTATCCCTGATTTCCCTTGTTATCCACGGATGCACTACCTTCCCTGATTTATTCTTTTGCCAAACTGGGATGAACATTTGTTGTAGTTCATCCATGCAGTCTTTAAATGCCTTCCATTGCATATCCACCGTCAACCCTTCAAGAATCAATTGCCAGTCTATCTTGGCCAATTCATGTCTCATACTGTCAATGTTACCTTTCTTTAAGTTCAGGACCCTTGTTTCTGAATTAACTATGTCACTCTCCATCCTAATGAAGAAATCAACAATATTATGGTCACTCTTGTCCAAGGGGCCACGCACAACAAGACTGCTAGCTAACCATTCCTCATTACTCAATATCCAGTCTAGAATAGCCTGCTCTCTCGTTGGTTCCTCTACATGTTGGTTTAGAAAACTATCCCGCATACATTCCAAGAAATCCTCTTCCTCAGCACCCCTGCCAAGTTGATTCACCCAATCTATATGTAGATTGAAGTCACCCATTATAACTGTTTTACCTTTGATGCACGCATTTCTAATTTCCTGTTTGATGCCATCCGCAACTCCACTACCACTGTTAGGTGGCCTGTACACAAATCCCACTAGCGTTTTCTGCCCCTTAGTGTTTTGCAGCTCTACCCATATCAATTCCACATCCTCCAAGCTAATGTCCTTCCTTTCTATTGCGTTAATCTCCTCTCTAACCAGCAACGCTACCCCACCTATTGAATATCCCTGGATGTTCAGCTCCCAGCCTTGGTCACCCTGGAGCCATGTCTCCGTGATCCCAACTATATCATAGTCATTAATAGCTATCTGCACATTCAACACATCCACCTTATTACGAATGCTCCTTGCATTGAGACACAAAGCCTTCAGGCTTGTTTTTACAACACTCTTACCTCTTATACAATTATGTTGAAAAATGGCCCTTTTTGATTTTTGCCCTGGATTTGTCTGCCTGCCACTTTTACTTTTCACCTTGCTACCTATTGCTTCTACCCTCATTTTACACCCCTCTGTCTCTCTGCTCACACATTTAAAAAACCCTTTCCCTTTAACTCCCTCCTCAACTATCCCATTTGACACCCCACCCCCCTTATTCAGTTTAAAACCACCCGTGTAGCAGTGGCAAACCTGCCTGCCAGAATGCTGGTCCCCCACCTGTTAAGATGCAATCCATCCCTTTTGTACAGATCCCCCTTACTCCAAAACAGATCCCAGTGATCTAAGAATCTAAATCCCTGCCCCGTGCACCAGTTCCTCAGCCACACATTCAGGTCCCGTATCTCCCTGTTCCTGCTCTCGCCAGCACGAGGAACTGGAAGCAAACCGGAGATAACAACCCTGGAGGTCTTGCTTTTCAGCATTTTTCCGAGCTCTCTAAAGTCACGCAGCAGAATATTTATCCCCTTCTTTCCGACATCGTTTGTGCCGACATGCACTACCACTTCCGGCTGTTCACCTTCACCCTTGAGGATTTTCTGCACTCTGTCCGTGACATCCTGGAGCCATGTCCATGACATCCTGGATCCTGGATCCTGGCACCAGGAAGACAGCACATCTTATTACAATTTACAATTTTCATCAAAGCCAATTAGCCTACAAACCTGTAAATCTTTGGAGTCTGGGCGGAAACGAGCTCCCAGAGAAAACCCACTCATTCACGGAGCGAATCTACAAACTCTGTGCAGGCAGCACCTGTAGACAGGATAGAACCAGGGTCTCTGGCGCTGTACGGCAGCAACACTACCGCTGCGCCACCGTGCCGCCCCTTATCTAAATATTCTTGTGATTGTCAGTCCAATTACACGATCACTGTTCGCAATGTACTGCCAGCGTTGAGGATGAGACCAAACCTGTGTGTGACACTTGAGTATTTCTATCCAGGTTCAATGAGCACTGGCGGTTCGTACTGCAGCGCCTGATCTTCCTGGCTGCGTTCGTGGTCTATCTGGAGTCGGAAACCCTGGTGACACGGGAAGATGTAGCCGCAATACTGGGAAGTACGTTACGCGCTGTGCCTTAATTCTGCTTTTGCTTTGCTGCCGTGGCAATAACTCTCGGGCCAGCCTGTCGGAGAAATCAGTCGAGGACTCGGAGAGCGAGACTTTATTACGTGATATCACGGAGGAATTGCCCGAGGAGACAGCTCCTCAAGAGTACAGACAGCACTGGTTTACATACTGCCGAACAAACAAGTGTATGTGCAGACTAGCCCAGTCCTGAGTTCCTTAAATAGTTTAGTCGAGGGCTTGCGATTTGATCAAAGCTGCCTAAATTACATTACTCAGACCTGTACATACCCGTGCATGATGTTATTATCTGTTGGTTTTGCAGATAACAGATAATAACATCACACACAAAGAAGCACCCGTAAGCAATGCACAATCATTCGACCGAGGCTTTCCTAAATTCTCTCACAATCCCTCCTTTTTGATCAGACATGATCAACCTATTCCCTGGGGTTTAGGAACTCATAGCCCTCAGGCAAAGATCTCATCTTGAGACAATAGGTGCAGGAGTAGGCCATTCGAACCTTCGAGCCAGCACCGCCATTTAATGTGATCATGGCTGATCATCCCCAATCAGTACCCCGTTCCTGCCTTCTCCCCATATCCCCTGCCTCCGCTATCTTTAAGAGCCCTACCTGGCTCTCTCTTGAAAGTATCCAGAGAACCGGTCTCCTCCGCCCTCTGAGGCAGAGAATTCCACACACACAACTTTCTGTGTGAAAAAGTCTCCGTTCTAAATGGCTTACCCCTTATTCTTAAACTGTGGCCCCTGGTTCAACATTGGGAACATTTTTGTAAACAGGCCCTTCGGCCCACCGAGTCCGCGCCGACCAGCGAACCCCGCACAGTAACACTATCCTACACGCACATTAGGGATCATTTTTTTTACTAATACCGAACAAATTAACCTACAAACCTGTGCATCTTTGGAGTGTGGGCAGAAACCAAAGATCTCAGAGGAAACCCACGCAGTCACGGGGAGAACGTACAAACTCCGAACAGACAGCACCCGTAGTCGGGATCGAATGCGGGTCTTGAGCATAGCAAGTGCTGTAAGGCAGCAACTCTTACCGCCGCGCCACCGTGACATTCTTCCTCGTCATACTCAAGGTCTGAAGCAACCACTCTACATAGAAAATAGGTGCAGGAGTAGGCTATTCGGCCCTTTGAGCCTGCACCGCCATTCAATATGATCATGGCTGATCATCCAACTCGGTGTCCTGTACCTGCCTACCTCCATATCCCCTGATCCCTTTAGCCACAAGGGCCACATCTAACTCCCTCTTAAATATAGCCAATGAACTGGCCTCAACTACCTTCTGTGGCAGAGAGTTCCACAGATTCACCACTCTCTGTGTGAAAAATGTTTTTCTCATCTCGGTCCTAAAAGACTTCCCCCTTATCCTTAAACTGTGACCCCTTGTTCTGGACTTCCCCAACATCGGGAACAATCTTCTAGTGGTAATACCTCCTCTGGGGGGGGGGGGGTTAACAAGCAACAAATGAATCTTATTCCCAGTAGGCCCACTATTATTATTCCGAAAATTGATCCATAATGTATCAAGGTGGCCCATCAGTTTACACAAGGCCTTCAGCCTCCCCCGGGATTGTAATTGTGAAATTCTTGTCCCAATCTTAACTTTTTTTGTCAACGTCCTGTTTTATTGCAGAAATCTAGTATTCGCTATGGTTGAAGGGGGAGGCCCATAAGGGTATTCCTTCTTCACTGTGATGGGGAATGTGGGTGCACATCAATCAATCAATCAATCAATCAATCAATCAACTTTTATTGTCATCTTGCAAAGCAACAGTTGCACAGTGCAAAATGAGAAGACGTTTCCCAGGGAACACCGGAGCATCGCACATAATACTTAAACATTTCACACAAAAATAAAAACAATAAAAGCAATTCAGTCCCTGATAAAAACAATACGAATAGTTAAAAAGTGCAGATAAAAAATAGCAACATTAAAATACGTAAAAACAGTCATAAATTGTCCAGGGCAGCTGATTTAAGTGGCCAGTGCCAGAGTTGTTATTAAATTGTCAGTGCAAAAAATCAGGCGGCAGTATTACTGCGTTCAGCCAACTTATAAGCCAAAGTTAAAAACCGAGTTCTACTATGCCATTCCATCACGGCTGATCTATCTTTTCCTCTCAAACCCATTCTGCTGACTTTTACCCATAATCCCTGATACCCGTACTAATCAAGGGTTGTTCGATTTGCGCCTTAAAAATGCCCAATGACTTGGGTTCCACAGCAATGAATTCCACAGATTCTCCACCCTCTGACTAAAGAAATTCCTCCTCATCTCCTTTCTAAAGGTACGTCCATTTACACTGATGCTATGGCTTCTGGCCCTAGACTCTCCCACTAGTGGAAATATCCTCTCTGCGTCCACTCTATCCAGTTCCTCCAAAAGGAGCAATGTAAAGGAATTAGAGGAATAACTCAATCATTAATGACTAATACAATTTGATGAAATGTGTTAACAATAGACAATAGGTGCAGGAGTAGGCCATTCGGCCCTTCGAGCCAGCACCGCCATTCGATGTGATCATGGCTGATCATCCCCAATCAGTACCCCGTTCCTGCCTTCTCCCCATATCCCCTGACTCTGCTATCTTTAAGAGCCCTATCTAGCTCTCTCTTGAAAGTATCCAGAGAACCAGCCTCCACTGCCCTCTGAGGCAGAGAATTCCACAGACTCACAACTCTCTGTGAGAAAAAGTGTTTCATCGTCTCCGTTCTAAATGGCTTACCCATTATTCTTAAATTGTGGCCCTTGGTTCTGGACTCCCCCAGCATCGGGAACATGTTTCCTGCCTCTAGCGTGTCCAAACCCTTAATAAATCTTATATGTTTCAATAAGAATCCCTCTCATCCTTCTGAACTCCAGAGTATACAAGCCCAGCCGCTCCATTCTCCCAGCATATGACAGTCCCGCCATCCCGGGAATTAACCTTGTAAACCTACGCTCCACTCCCTCAATAGCAAGAATGTCCTTCCTCAAATTAGGGGACCAAAACTGCACACAATATTCCAGATGTGGTCTGACTAAGGCCCTGTACAACTGCAGAAGGACCTCTTTACTCCTATACTCAAATCCTCTTGTTATAAAGGCCAACCTGCCATTCGCTTTCTTCACTGCCTGCTGTACCTCCTTCTTCTTGCGTATGGTGTGCACAGCCTAAAGTTGTAGGACCGTTCTATTTGATCTTATTTGATTGTGCACGCCGGGTTGATTGCATTCGTCGAAACAGGGCGGACCACATGAAGGTTGCAATCTCCCACCCCCCAGCTGTACCTGCATGCTTACTTTCATTGAATGATGTACAAGGACCCCCCAGACCCTGTTGTACTTCCCCTTTTCCCAACTTGACACCATTTTGATAGCAATCTGCCGTCCTGTTTTTGCTACCAAAGTGGATAACCTCACATTTATCCACATTAAACTGCATCTGCCTACTCACCCAACATGTCCAAGTCACCCTGCATAACGTATTCTGTTAAAGCGATTTTTTTAAAAGCCAGTCAAGAATGAGAAATTAAATTAAATTTTTGTTTTTTGGCTGCGATTCAGTTCAAGTGAAGAGACACAAAGGGTTCCATCTCGATATCGAGGATTACCTTTCAGGACTGCTGATTCTCGCCAATGAACTGGTAAGCTACAGTAAGGTTTATGGACACGTGATGCAATTGTTAATCAAGCTGCTGCGCGAATCTGTGCGCACATTCACGCAACTTAATGGTGGGCTGTAAAATATCGTCTCTCAATCGCGTTCTTCACAAAACCTTGCTGTGTGAACCCCTTGACTGGCGCTCATCTAATTCCATTTTGTGTAAAATTGCCCAGCGTTATGAGCCTCTCCCAATCTCCCATCTACACCGGATCTTTATTCCCAAATCCTCTGTCAATCCCCTTCAGTACATTGGGACGGCTCGCTGGCGCAGCGGTAGAGTTGCTGCTATACGGCGCCAGGGACCCGGGTTCGATCCTGACGACGGGTGCTGTCTGTAGGGAGTTTGTACGTTCTCCCCGTGACCTGCATGGGCTTTCTCCGGTCGCTCCGGTTTCCTCCCACACAGTCCAAAGACGTGCAGGTTTGTAGGCTAATTGGCTTTTGTAAAATTGTAAATTGTCACTAGAGTGTGTAGGATAGCGTGAGTGTGCGGGGGTCGCTGGTCGGCGCGGGCCTGTTTCCGCACTGTATCTCTAAAATTAACCCCTTGCCACATTTTAAGATCTCTGAGCTTGAATTTTGGCTTCTTGAGCGTGTAGTTGCTCGACCACCGGACATCCACTGCCCAGGCACTCTCCCTCCAAAACCTCCCCACCCACACTCCTTAATCCAACCTCTTTGACCCTTGCCTTGTCCCTGTCCTAATATATGGCAGATCACCAATTCTTTATCTGTAACGGATCCTGAGCAACACCTTGCCATGTTTCTTTGCAATGTTGGTGTTCTTTGTGGAAACAGGAATGGCTCATTAACTCTCGCTCCGCTTCCCACCCTGCGTCCTCCCTCATTCCCTTTTACTTTTCAATCAATCGACCTTTATTGTCATCTTGCAAAGTTCAAGTTCAAGTGAGTTTATTGTCATGTGTCCCTGATAGGACAATGAAATTCTTGCTTTGCTTCAGCACACAGAACATAGAAGGCATTGACTACAGAACAGATCAGTGTGTCCATATACCATTATATAAATATATACACACATGAATAAATAAACTGATCAAATGCAAATAACAGATAATGGGTTATTAATAATCAGAGTTTTTTCCGAGCCAGGTTTAGTAGCCTGATGGCTGTGGGGAAGTAGCTATTCCAGAACCTGGTTGTTGCAGTCTTCAGGCTCCTGTACCTTCTACCTGAAGGTAGCAGGGACATGAGTGTGTGGCCAGGATGGTGTGGGTCTTTGATGATACTGCCAGCCTTTTTGAGGCAGCGACTGTGATAAATCCCCTCGATGGAAGGAAGGCCAGAGCCGATGATGGACTGGGCAGTGTTTACTACTTTTTGTAGTCTTTTCCTCTCCTGGGCGCTCAAGTTGCCGAACCAAGCCACGATGCAACCAGTCAGCATGCTCTCTACTGTGCACCTGTAGAAGTTAGAGAGTCCTCCTTGACAGTTGTACAGTGCAAAATGAGAAGACGTTTCCCAGGGAATACCAGAGCATCGCACATAAAACTTAAACATTTCACATAAATAAAAACAATCCAGTCCCTGATAAAAACAATGCGAATAGTTAAAAATTGCAGGTAAAAACAGCAGCATTAAAATACAAGTAAAAACAGTCATAAATTGTCCAGGGCAGCTGATTTAAATGGCCAGTGCCAGAGTTGTTATAAAATTGTCAGTGCAAAAAAGTAGTAGAATCAGGTGGAGTGACTGTTTAGCAGCCTCACAGCCTGTGGCAGGAAGCTGTTTAGCAGTCTGGTTGTCAGGGCTTTGATGCTACGGTATTTCTTGCCTGATGGCAGGAGATCCAGGTGTGTGTGGAGTGGGTGCAGTCTGTCCTTTGCTATGCTCAGTGCTTTTTTTAAGGCAACGGCTCTGGAACAGTTCTTGTACTGAGGGTAGGGAGACGCCAATGATCCTCTCTGCTCCCCTCACTACCCTCTGCAGAGCCTTCCTGTCTGAGCAGTTACAGTTGGAGTACCACATGTTAATGCAGTACGTTTAGTACAGACTCCACCGTGCCCCTGTAAAAAATCCTGAGGATGTTGGTGGGGAGTGAGGCCTGTTCCCTCCCGTACTGTCTCCCTCTCGCCGTTATTGTGATAGAGGGTCAGAATCATTCAGTGTGGAAACAGGCCCTTCGGCCCAACTTGCCCGCAAATGTCCCATCTACTAGTCCCACCCTGGCCCGCATCCCTCCAAACCTATCCTGGTCCAAATGTTTCCCAAATGTTGCGGTACTACCTGCCTCAACGACCTACTCTGGCAGCTCGTTCCATCCGCCCTTTGTGTAAACAAAAAAGTGACTCCTCAGGTATGCATTAAATCTTTCCTCCCCCATCTTAAACCTGTGTCCTCTGGTTCCCGAAACCCCAGCTCTGGGCAAGAAACTCTGTACATTAACCCCATCTATTATAACCATATAACCATATAACAATTACAGCACGGAAACAGGCCATCTCGGCCCTACAAGTCCGTGCCGAACAACTTTTTTCCCTTAGTCCCACCTGCCTGCACTCATACCATAACCCTCCATTCCCTTCTCATCCATATGCCTATCCAATTTATTTTTAAATGATACCAACGAACCTGCCGCCACCACTTCCACTGGAAGCTCATTCCACACCGCTACCACTCTCTGAGTAAAGAAGTTCCCCCTCATGTTACCCCTAAACTTCTGTCCCTTAATTCTGAAGTCATGTCCTCTTGTTTGAATCTTCCCTATTCTCAAAGGGAAAAGCTTGATCACATCAACTCTGTCTATCCCTCTCATCATTTTAAAGACCTCTATCAAGTCCCCCCTTAACCTTCTGCGCTCCAGAGAATAAAGACCTAACTTATTCAACCCATCTCTGTAACTTAGTTGTTGAAACCCAGGCAACATTCTAGTAAATCTCCTCTGTAATCTCTCATTCTATTCCTCTCATGATTCCGTACAGTTCCACAAGATCACCCCTCATCCTCCTGCACTCCAAGGAATAGAGTCCTCGCCTGCACAACCTCCCTCTATAGATCAGGCAACGGCACAGAAACAGGCTCTTCAGCCAACCAAATCCGCGCCGACTAGCGATCCCCGCGCACTAACACTATCCTACACACACTGGGCACAATTTACATTCATAGTAAGCCAATTAACCTACAAACCTGAACGTCTTTGGAGTGCGGGAGGAAACTGAAGATTGGAGTAGAATTAAGTCATTCAGCCCATCAAGTCTACTCCACCATTCAATCATGGCTGATCTATCTCTCCCTGCTACCCCATTCTCCTGCCATTTCCCCACGACCTCTGACACCTGATCTCTGACAAATCTTGGAGAAAACCCACGCGGTCACGGGCAGAACATACAAACTCTGTATACACAGCGCCCATAGTCAGGATTGAATCCGGGTCTCCAGCGCTGCAAACACTGTAAGGCAGCGACTCTACTAGAAACATAGAAAATAGGTGCAGGAGTAATAATAATAATAATAAATTTTATTTAATGGGCGCCTTTCAGACATCTCAAGGACACCTTACATAGTAATCGGAATAACATATAATCGGAATATAACAAGTAATAAAGACATCACAGAGACACAAATTAAAAACAGAATTCAATCCAAAAACACAAAATCAAAAACACAGTGTGAAGTACAGGGGTAGGCCATTCGGCCCTTCGAGCCTGCACCACCATTCAATATGATCATGGCTAATCATCCAACTCAGTATCCTGTACCTGCCTTCTCTCCATACCCCCTAACTCCCTCTTAAATATAGCCAATGAACTGGCTTCAACTACTTTCTGTGGCAGAAAATTCCACAGATTCACCACTCTCTGTGTGAATTTCTTTTTTCTCATCTCGGTCCTAAAAGACTTCCCCCTTATGTTCAAACTGTGACCTCTTGTTCTGGACTTCCCCAACATCGGGAACAATCTTCCTGCATCTAGCCTGTCCAACCCCTTAAGAATTGTGTAAGTTTCTATAAGATCCAGTACTGATGTACTGTTGTATTCTCGATGTTAATGGCGGCAAGGGATCAGATTGCAATAATTAACCCCCCATCGTTTTCCCCTTGGTTCCCCCCCCCGGCACAGTCGCGGCTGGCTCTGAACAGCGTCACCGCGGGCGACTACACGCGGCCTCTGCGCATCTCCTCCTTCATCAACGAGTTGGACTCGGGCTTCCGGCTGCTCAACCTGAAGAACGACTCGCTGCGCAAGCGCTACGACGGCCTGAAGTACGACGTGAAGAAGATAGAGGAGGTGGTTTACGACCTGTCCATCCGCGGGCTGGGTAAAGGGGACGCGCCCAGCGAAGGCAAGACGCTGGACAAGTAGCTCCTCGTCGTGCTCCTCCTCCTCCTCGGTGGAGGCCATGGGTGTGTGGCGTGGAGGAGGGGAGCGAATCGGTTGCTGGATGGCACAACACGCTGGAGTAACTCAGCAGGTCAGGCAGCATCTCTGGAGAACATGGACAGGTGACGTTTCTGGCCTGGACCTGTCTTCAGACTGATTGTGGAGAGGGGAAAGGAAGGTCATACATAAGTGAAAGCAGAATTAGGCCATTCGGCCCATCAAGTCTACTCCGCCATTCAATCGTGGCTGATCTATCTTACCCTCCCCCATTCTCCTGCATTTTCCCCCATAGCCCCTGAGAGCTGGAAGAGAGGAGGGTTCAGTTTCCAGCTTTATCCCCCCCCCCCCGATATAATCACGCTTTGTCCTGCCTCTCCTCTCTTTCCTCAGTCGCTCGCTTCCCTTTCCCCGATACTTAGTCTGAGGAAGGGTCTCGACCCGATACGTCACCCATTCCATTCCTTCTCTCCAGAGATGCTGCCTGTCCGGCTGAGTTACTCCAGCACTTTGTGTCTATCTTCGGTGTAAACCAGCATCTGCAGTTCCTTCCTGCACCTAATACCCTCGAGTCCATTCTGGTAAACCTCCTCTGCACCGTCTCCAAAGCCTCCACATGCTTCCTGTAATGGGGGAGTGTTCTAAAACTAGAGGGCGCAGGGTTAAGGTCTCGTCTCCTCAGTTCTCCCGCCTATCGGCTCTTGCTCCTCACAGGGGAAGGGAGAGGGAAGGGGAGGAGAGGAGAGGGAAGGAGAGGAGAGGGAAGGAGAGGAGAGGGAGGAGAGGAGAGGGGAAGAGAGGGAAGGGGAGGAGAGGGGAGGAGAGGGAAGGGGAAGAGAGGAGAGGAGAGGGGAGAAGAGAGGAGAGGAGAGGGGATACACTTGTGTATCTCCTCTCTTCTAGCTTTCTTCCCCCCCCGCTCCCCTACAATCAGTCCAAAGTAGGGTGGCAATGCGAATCGTCACCCATCCATGTTTTCTCCAGCGATGCTGCCCGACCCGTCGAGTATCCACAGTTCCGTGTTTCTACGAGTTATTGGTTGTTGTGGTTGCGATGGAAATGGAGAGCATGTTATTTATATTCCTGCTCTGGCACGGGTGAAATAATGTTTGGACCAAGTGTTTAAAGAGCGACGATGACCTCCAGTGAGATCAGTATTATGCAGGTTTGCGCAGGTTTATCTCTTTCCAAACCACCCTTGGCTTGTTTTTTTGTCGGTGTTGAGCTTCTGTGCCGATGTACCACTCATCCCCGCACTCCACTCTGTGCTCAACCTGTCATTTAATTTCCACTTTATCTCTTGACGAGCTGCAAAGAAAATAAAAAATAGATATTACTACTTGCTTGTGGTATCATTTTGAGCAAAGTCCTAAGCACAATTTGGCACGGTGGCACAGCGGTAGAGTTGCTGCCTCACAGCGCTTGCTTGCAGCGCCAGAAATCTGTGTTCGATCCCAACCACTGGTGATGCCTGTACGGAGTTTGTACGTTCTCCTGGTGAGCGGGTGGGTTTTCTCTGAGACCTTGGGTTTCCTCCCACACTCCAAAGACGTGCAGGTTTGTCAGTTAATTGTCTTGGTATGATTATAAATTGTCCCTGGTGTGTGTAGGAAAGTGTTAATGTGCGGGGATCGCTGGTCGGTGCGGACTCGGTCAGTTTATCCCCTCATCCTTCTAAACTCCAGTGAATACAAGCCTAGTCTTTTCAATCTTTCCTCATATGACAGTCCCGCCATCCTAGGGATCAATCTTGTGAACCTACGCTGCACTGTCTCAATCATAAGGATGTCCTTCCTCAAATTAGGAGACCAAAACTGATCCCTATACAATACTAGACTAAGTGGGACCCGTAGGGTCCCATGTTCACACGGGAGGGCTGGTCCCCCGACGCAATATTCCACCTCTCCACCAATTCCAATATTGGTGGCCAGTGGGGGGGCTTTCTGGAGCGCTGGTATAGGTTCTTGGGGTGGCAGCTCAGTCACTCAAGCATGATCTGCTGGCAGCTCACTCACGGCTTGTGGGCTGGCAGTTGACTCATGACTATTCCTTGAAATTCCATTTCAAGCAGGGTGCAAGGCCACCAAATTCAAGAAGGGTTTCGGCCCGAAACGTCGCCTATTTCCTTCGCTCCATAGATGCTGCTGCACCCGCTGAGTTTCCCCAGCAATATTGTGTACCACCAAATTCAAGTGCAGTTTCTTACCACTATGAGCAGGGTGCAAGGCCACCGAATTCAAGTGCAGTTTCATACCACATCAAGCAGGGTGCAAGGCCACCAAATTCAGTGCAGTTTTATTCAACTTCAAGCAGGGTCCAAGGCCACCAAATTCAAATGCAGCTTCATACCATTTAATGCGGGGTGAAACCACCATAAAACCACACAAAACACCAAACTCACAGTTCAGAAGACATTCAGTGTGTTCAGTTGATTCACAGCTCAGACAGTCATGACCTCTCCCTCCCCCATCATGCAGAGACTGAGCCACACCCACACTTCCGGGTTTTATAACCCCTCCCCCTCCCACCGGAACTGGTGTGGCTTTCAGGGCGTGATTGACAGGAGAGAGATTCTCAACATTTTTTAAACACTAATAACACTTTTATTTTTAATTGATGGGAAGAATTCTCTGCACCTGCTCAGCGGAGGGGGGACTGAGTAAGATGGCCAAAAATCACAGCCGTATGTGTAGCATTTTATCTAAAATCAATATACAGTGCAAACAGAAAGTAAGTGCATTTGCAGTAGTGCCTTTTAACTTCAAGCCAAAGCACCCAAGCCGCCATTTGCAGTAAGTAGTGCCTTTCAACTTCAAGCCAAAGCACCCAAGCCACCATTTGCAGTAATTAGTGCCTATCAACTTCAAGCCAAAGCACCCAAGCCACCATTTGCAGTAAGTAGTGCCTTTCAACATCAAGCCAATGCACCCACGTCACCATTTGCAGTAAGTAGTGCCTTTCAACTTCATGCTACCATTTGCAGTAAGTAGTGCATTTCAACTTCATGCTACCATTTGCAGTAAGTAGTGCCTTTCAACTTCAAGCCAAAGCTCCTAAGCTACCATTTGCAGTAAGAAGTGCCTTTCAACTTCAAGCCAAAGCACCCAAGCCACCATTTGCAATAAGTAGTGCCTTGCAACTGCAAGCCAAAGCACCCAAGCCACCATTAGCAGTAAGTAGTGCCTTTCAACATCAAGCCAAAGCACCCACGTCACCATTTGCAGTAAGTAGTGCCTTTCAACTTCATGCTACCATTTGCAGTAAGTAGTGCCTTTCAACTTCATGCTACCATTTGCAGTAAGTAGTGCCTTTCAACTTCAAGCCAAAGCTCCTAAGCTACCATTTGCAGTAAGAAGTGCCTTTCAACTTCAAGCCAAAGCACCCAAGCTACCATTTGCAATAAGTAGTGCCTTGCAACTGCAAGCCAAAGCACCCAAGCCACCATTAGCAGTAAGTAGTACCTTTTAACTTCAAGCCAAAGCACCAAAGCCACCATTAGCAGTTAGTGCCTTTCAACTTCAAGCCAAAGCACCCAAGCCACCATTTGCAGTAAATAGTGCCTTTCAACTTCAAGCAAAGCACCCAAGCCACCATTTGCAGTAAGTAGTGCCTTTCAACCTCAAGCAAAGCACCCAAGACACCATTTGCAGTAAGTAGTGACTTTTAACTTCAAGCCAAAGCACCCAAGCCACCATTGGCAGTAAGTAGTGCCTTTCAACTTCAAGCCAAAGCACCCAAGCCAACATTTGCAGTAAGTAGTGCATTTTAACTTCAAGCCAAAGCACCCAAGCCACCATTTGCAGTAAGTAGTGCCTTTCAACTGCATACCACCATTTGCTGTAAGTAGTGCCTTTCAACTTCAAGCCAAAGCACCCAAACAACCATTTGCAGGCAGTGCCTTTTAACTTCAAACAAACCATATTTTGATTTTCAAACCATATTAAGGGTACTCACAGTTGTGTAGACATTTGTTCAGTGTTATTCAGAGCTCAGAGAGACGTGACCCTTGGCTTCGTCCATCTTGCAGAGACTGAGTGAGGCACACCACTTCCTGGTTTTATAGTCCCTCCCCCTCCCTCCAGCAGGTGCAGCAGAGAGAATGGTGATTTTTTTAAACTTCAAGCATAAGCTCCCAAGCCACCATTTGCAGTAAGCAGTGCCTTTCAACTTTAATCCAAAGCTCCCAAGCCACCATTTGCAGTAAATAGTGCATTTTAACTTCAAGCCAAAGCACCCAAGCCACCATTTGCAGTAAGTAGTGCCTTTCAACTGCATACCACCATTTGCTGTAAGTAGTGCCTTTCAACTTCAAGCCAAAGCACCCAAGCCACCATTTGCAGTAAGAAGTGCCTTTCAAGTTCAAGCCAAATCATTCAAGCCATCATTTGCAGTATGTAGTTCCTTTCAACTTCAAGTCAAAGCACCCAAGCCACCATTTACAGTAAGTAGTGCCTTTCAACTTCAAGCCAAAGCTCCCAAGCCACCATTTGCAGTAAGTAGTGCCTTTTAACTTCAAGCCAAAACACCCAAGCCACCATTTGCAGTAAGTAATGCCTTTCAACTTCAAGCCAAAACTCCCAAGCAGGCAGTGCCTTTTTACCTCAAACAAACCATATTTTCATTTTCAAACCACATTAAGGGTACTCACAGTTGTGTAGACATTTGTTCAGTGTTATTCAGAGCTCATCCATCTTGCAGAGAGTGAGTTGAGGCACACCACGTCCTGGTTTTATAGTCCCTCCCCCTCCTTCCAGCAGGGGCAGCAGAGAGAATGGTGATTAAAAAAAAAAAACACTAATATCTCTCTGATTTGTCATAGATGGGAAAAATCCTCTGCACCTGTAAAGCGGAGGGGGGCTCTGAGCGAGGTGGCCAAAAATGATGGCCGTAGGTGGTGGCGTTCTGTCGGAAATCGCAGCACAGTGGGCCAAAAGAGGTCAAGATCAGAGATTTAGTAATATAGATAAAGGATTTGGTTTATTATTGTCGCGTGTACCGAGGTGCAGTAAACCCTCGCGATGAAACGGGCCTTTACGTAGTGGATTTTGGTTATAGCAGGTCGAGGCTTGTTACCCAATAAGCTGGCACAGTGGGGGGCAGCACAGTGGCGCAGCGGTAGAGTTGCTGCCTCACTCACGAACCGGAGGGCATAGGTTGAAAGAGAGAGGGGAAAGATTTTTTTATTTATTAGAAGTACAATAAGTTACAGTAGTACACGCCACATATATCTTATTACATTTGTTGTACCCTTTCATTTTTTGAGCTTTAAGTAAGATTGAAGTAAAGGAAGTAAGGAAAGTGAGAAAGAGTCGTTATAGTGCAAGAAAGGGTTGAAAAAAAAAGCCCATTAGAAAAAGAGTTGGGGAAGAAAGTTAAGAAATAGACCCTAGAAAAGAAAGAAAGAAAGAGACACAATTGCTCTATTATAAAAAACCACGCAAAAAGGGATATACCAACTTCACATTTTTCATCCCTCGTTACCAGATCCTGGCACCGTTTATTTTTTAAATTACTGTTGCACCTTATACTTGTAGTAAGTCAATAAATGCAGACCACGTCTTTTGGAAGTGGTCTGCTTTGCCTGCAAGGAGGAGTCTCATATCTTCCAGGTGTAATGTTTCGAACATATTTGAAATCCACATATTTATTGTTGGTATAGGAGCATTTTTCCAGAATTTGAGTATAAGCTTTTCCCCCATTATTAGCCCGTAATTAAATACATTCTTTTGAAACCCGTTTAGTTCAGGGCTACCTTCCATTATTCCAAAGATAATCCATTCTGCTTTTGAGGGGAAATATTTAATAGGAACCTGAGGGGCAGTCAAGGATCCAATTACAGAGGGATGCGCAGATACCCAGTTCTGCGAGTTTGGTAACCAGCTTGGAGGGGATAATTGTATTAAATGCCGAGCTGTAATCAATGAATAACAGCCTAACATATGAGTTTTTGTTGTCCAAGTGGTCCAGAGCGGAGTGGAGGGCCAGCGAGATCACATCCGCCATTGATCTGTTGTGGCGGTAAGCGAACTGCAGTGGGTCCAGGTTTTTGTCGAGGTAGGAGTTGATTTGCGCCATGATCAACGTCTCAAAGCACTTCATCACCACGGGCGTTAGTGCCATTGGTCGATAGTCATTGAGGCAAGTCACCTTACTCTTCTTGGGCACTGGTATAATTGATGCCCTTTTGAAGCAGGTGGGAATCTCAGACCTCAGAAGTGAGAGGTTGAAAATGTCCGTAAAAACTCCAGCCAGTTGGTCCGCACAGGTTTTTAGAACACGACCGGGTATACAATCAGGTCCAGGCGCTTTTCGAGGGTTCACCCCTCTGCAGGATTTCCTGACATCGGCCTCTGTGACTGAGACTGAAATACCATCACAGCGAATGGGGGCTCAAGAAGGCACATCAGTGTTCTCCCTATCAAAGCGTGTGTAAAATGCATTGAGCTCGTCAGGGAGTGATGTTTCGCCGACATTCGAGCTGCCTCCTGATTTTGCCTTGTAGGAGGTGATTGCATTCAGGCCCCGCCACAGCTGCCGAACATCTGTCTCATCCTCCAGTTTGGAGCAGAAGTCCCTTTTGGCCTTTTTGATGGCCTTACCAAGGTCGTATCTGTACTTCTTGTAGACCACTGTATCATCAGACATGAATGCCCGGTGTCTGGTCTTCAGAAGAGTGCGGATCTCAAAGTTCATCCAAGGCTTCTGATTTGGAAACACTCGGAAGGTTTTTGTAGGGATGCAGTCCTCCACACATTTCTTTATGTAGTCTGTAACGACTGTGGCGTATTGGTTCAAGTCCGTTGCTGAGTCCCTGAACATTGCCCAGTCTACAGACTCCAAACAGTCCTGGAGTTGTTCCTCTGCCCCCCCCCCCCCCCCGACCAGCCCTCTACTGTCCTCACCTCTGGGGGTGCGCTCTTCAATTGCTGCCTGTAGTCAGGAAGAAGCAGCACCGCGGTATGGTCGGATTTACCGAAGTGAGGGCGAGGGATAGAACGATAGGCATCCTTGATGGTGGTGTAGCAGTGGTCGAGGGTGTTAGGTCCTCTGGTGCAGCAGGAGACATCTTGGTGGAAGTTAGGGAGTGATTTCTTGAGGTTTGCCTTATTGAAGTCCCCAGCAATGGTGGTAAATGCCTCGGGGTAAGACGTCTGGTGTTTGTTGACCACGGCGTGCAGCTCCTCCAGTGCCAGACGGACGTCTGCCTGGGGTGGGATGTAGACCGCGGTCAGGATTCATAGATTCACGGAAAATAGGTGCAGGAGTAGGCCATTCGGCCCTTTGAGCCTGCACCGCCATTCAATATGATCATGGCTGATCATCCAACTCAGTATCCTGTACCTGCCTTCTCTCGATACCCCCTGATCCCTTTAGCCACAAGGGCCACATCTAACTCCCTCTTAAATATAACCAATGAACTGGCCTCAACTACCCTCTGTGGCAGAGAGTTCCAGAGATTCACCACTCTCTGTGTGAAAAATGCTTTTCTCATCTCGGTCCCAAAGGATTTCCCTCTTATCCTTAAACTGTGACCCCTTGTCCTGGACTTCCCCAACATCGGGAACAATCTTCCTGCATCTAGCCTGTCCAACCCCTTAAGAATTTTGTACGTTTCTATAAGATCCCCCCTCAATTTCCTAAATTCTAGCGAGTACAAGCCGAGTCTATCCAGTCTTTCTTCATATGAAAGTCCTGACATCCCAGGAATCAGTCTGGTGAACCTTCTCTGAACTCCCTCTATGGCAAGAATGTCCTGCCTCAGATTTGGAGACTAAAACTGTACGCAATACTCCAGGTGTGGTCTCACCAAGACCCTGTACAACTGCAGTAGAACCTCCCTGCTCCTATACTCAAATCCTTTTGCTATGAAAAGGATGATGGAGGTGAATTCCCCTGGGAGGTAGAAGGGACAACACTTCACCGCCAGATGTTCCAGGTGTGGAGAGCAGGAGTTGGACAGGACTGCCACGTCTGAGCACCACGCAGAGTTGACCATGAGGCAGACGCCACCTCCTCTCCCTTTCCCAGATGCCAGTGTACGGTCCATACGGTGGATGGAGAACCCTTCAGGCTGGACCGCTGAGTCTGGGGAGCTGGGGGTGAGCCATGTCTCTGTGAAACAGAACACAGAGCATTCCCTCAACTCCCTATGATAAAGCAGCCTTGCCCTTAAGTCCTCCACTTTTATTTTCAAGGGACTGTACATTTACCAGTAGGATAGTAGGGGGAGGGGGCCGAAGTCCCCTGCGCTTCAGTCTGACCTGAAGTCCTGCCTGTCGGCCACGTTTCCGGACACAATGGAGGCCACCCCTTTGTTTCCAGTTACTGTTTCAGGTAAATGTTGTGACAGCCGCCTGCCTCAACTGCCTCCTCTAGCAGCTCGACCCACAAATTGCCCTTCTCACCTTGAACATGAGTCCTCTTGTTTTTGATTCCCACTGCCCTGGATAAGTGACTACATTCTCCCCATCTGTCTATTCATCCCATGATTTTATACACCTCTATTGTATTTGAAACTCTGTTTACTAAAAGGATTTGAGTACAGGAGCAGGGAGGTTCTACTGCAGTTGTACAGGGTCTTGGTGAGACCACACCTGGAGTATTGCGTACAGTTTTGGTCTCCAAATCTGAGGAAAGACATTCTTGCCATAGAGGGAATACAGAGAAGGTTCACCAGACTGATTCCTGGGATGGCGGGACTTTCATATGAAGAAAGACTGGATAGACTCGGCTTGTACTCGCTAGAATTTAAATTGAGGGGGGATCTTATAGAAACTTACAAAATTCTTAAGGGGTTGGACAGGCTAGATGCAGGAAGATTGTTCCCGATGTTGGGGAAGTCCAGAACAAGGGGTCACAGTTTAAGGATAAGGGGGAAATATTTTAGGATGGAGATGAGGAAAACATTTTTCACACAGAGAATGGTGAATCTATGGAATTCTCTGCCACAGAAGGTAGTTGAGGCCGGTTCATTGGCTATATTTAAGAGGGAGTTAGATGTTTTTCCTTGTGGCTAAAGGGATCAGGGGGTATGGAGAGAAGGCAGGTACAGGATACTGAGTTGGATGATCAGCCATGATCATATTGAATGGCGGTGCAGGCTCGAGGGGTCGAATGGCCTACTCCTGCACATATTTTCTATGTTTCTATTAGATCACCCCTCAGCTTCACACCATCCAAGGAATAAACTCCTAGCTTGGCTAATCTTCAGGCCTCCAAGGAACTGGCCACTTGCTTGTAAACCTCTGCAAGGAAAAGATTTACAAGCAGCTTGATGGCATCCTTCCGACATCAGGTTGAAATAATACTCCAAAGAATGATGGGGGGAAATTGTGGCAAGGAGAACTCCCACCATAAGAGGGCGCACACGGCCCACACTGCAGAGCACCAGTTGTTAACAATCTTTGTATCTTATCTCTGTATGTTTCGTTGTCACCTTCCCCTTGCTAACAATGTTCTATTCTATCTTTTCCTTGATCTCCGTCCCCTTTGATGTTTCGTTTTCACACCTTGCCCATTCGTATCTCTGTGTCTCCCTCTCCCCTGACTCTCAGTCTGAAGAAGGGTCTCGACTTCTAAACCAGCATCTGCAGTTCATTCTCACACTTACTGTCCACTTGAATCCTTATGAAGTCAGGGTTAGATTCCACAGCAGAGAGGAGCCACACAAAATGCCGGAGTAACTCCATGGGTCAGGCAGCGTCTCTGGAGAAGAGAAATGGCTGACGTTTCAGGTCAACACCCTTCTTCAGACTGTTGACTTCCATTCGACAAAGGCGCGGAGGTGATGGAAGAAAAGCTCTACGTTGTGGCGGAACTGGAACTCGTTGAGGTAGGAGCGGAGGGGAACCAAGGTGAGGCCTTTGTTGTGGGCAGACAACTCCGACCAGCCTATCTTGTTCAAGAAGGAACTGGACTGCAGATGCTGGAAAATCGAAGGTAGACAAAAATGGTGGAGAAACTCAGCAGGTGAGGCAGCATCTATGGAGCGAAGGAAATGGGCAACGTTTCGGGTCGAGACCCTTCTTTTGTGTACCTTACTTACAATGGGGCTCAGCACTGATCGTATTTCAGAGGGAAAATGTTTCCTCTGTTTCTTTGGGGTATTATGTATCGTTTTAGTCACTCTGCTATAAAATGGTGGACGAGCGAAGCCTAAAATGGCATTTACTAGAAAAGTTTAACATCAAGAGAGTTTTTCTGGAGAACAACAAATGTTTCTTCTGGTAGAAAGGTCAGGAGTCTGTGGATCAGGAGCTGGAAAGGACGTAAGGGAGAAGCTTTTTATCGTCATAGGGAATCTTTGGCATTTAGAATGCACTGCCTGAAATGTTGGTGGAAGCAGATTCAATAGAAACTGTCAGATGAATTGAATCAAAATATGAAGGAGAGAAAATCTCTCGTGAGTAGGAGCACTTGGATAGGTCTTCTGCAGTTGTATAGGGCTCTGGTGAGACCACATCTGGAGTATTGTGTACAGTTTTGGTCTCCTAATTTGAGGAAGGACATCCTTGTGATTGAGGCAGTGCAGCGTAGGTTCACGAGATTGATCCCTGGGATGGCGCGACTGTCATATGAGGAAAGATTGAAAAGACTAGGCTTGTATTCACTGGAGTTTAGAAGGATGAGGGGTTATCTTATAGAAACATATAAAATTATAAAAGGGCTGGACAAGCTAGATGCAGGAAAAATGTTCCCAATGTTGGGCGAGTCCAGAACCAGGGGCCACAGTCTTAGAATAAAGGGGAGGTCATTTAAGACTGAGGTGAGAAAAAACGTTTTCACCCAGAGAGTTGTGAATTTATAGAATTCCCTGCCACAGAGGGCAGTGGAGGCCAAGTCACTGGATGGATTTAAGAGAGAGTTAGATAGAGCTCTAGGGGCTAGTGGAGTCAAGGGATATGGGGAGAAGGCAGGAACGGGTTATTGATTGGGGACGATCAGCCATGATCACAATGAATGGCGGTGCTGACTCGAAGGGCTGAATGGCCTCCTCCTGCACCTATTTTCTAAGTTTCTATGTCTACCAGGGAGGCATTTTTTCTCAACTCAGTCTTAAATGGACATTTGGACAAAAAGGAAGAAAGGCTGACACAAGAGACTGCGGATACTGTAATCTCAAAACAACAAAACACAAAGTGCTGGAGAAACTCAGTGGGTCGGGCAGCTCTCAAATTTGAGTTTGAGTTTAGACAATAGACAATAGGTGCAGTAGGCCATTCAGCCCTTCGAGCCATCCCAGAGAATTTACCACTGAGCCAGAGACAGTAAAATCTTCCCACTAGGATTTTTAATTACAATTCTGGGGATCAAATTCTGTTTTTTACATGAAAACTTACCATGAACGTGCAAACACCCCAAAGAAAGTACATGCAGATACGTCTTTTAGAATGGTTTTTATTTCATCATTACAATAAGATCCACAATAATACACTGTACACACTTCTTCATTGTTTTCCTCACATTTTTAATAGGATTCTTCTCCGGCTATGGTACAAAAAATTATGGAAGAGAAAAGAATAAATTACAAAGTTAAAACACAGCTCATGGGTTAGTTTCTCATGAGTTTTGAGGTTTCAGGATGAAGTGTCTATCGTTGCAGTACATCACTGCTAACTAGAGTCCAAATCTCTGCTGAAGATTTGGTAGGCGATACTTCAACGTTTGTGTGGAAAGGGATGCGGCCATGACTCAGATATTGGGGTCTGGTGAGACTGGACTTACAAGTGTCTGATGGGCTTACAGGCGCCCAAAATGCAGACCAAAATTTTTCTAAAACAAAAAATCATGAGTAGGTTCCCTTTCGCATGCATGTTGAGTTGCAATAGGTACAAGTTCGGGAGGAAGGTACAGAAGGAATGAGGACGATTTGGCCACAGAAGCAAAGACAGATGCAGTTCAGCTAAGGGTCAGCCATGTACTAATGGAACATTGCCATGGGCTTGACAGGCTGGTCAATCACCCACTATTCCTCAATTCACTCGAGACCCTTGGACTATGATCGGCCTGGTTAGTGTAGATGTGGAGACGACGTTTCCACTAGTGGGAGAGTCTGGGACCAGAGGCCATAGCCTCAGAATAAAAGGATGTTCTTATAGGAAGATTAGGAGGCATTGCTTTAAGGGTGGTGAATCTGTGGAATTCTTTGCCACAGACGGCTGTGGAGGCCAAGTCAATGGATATTTTTAAGGCAGAGATAGATAGATTCTTGATTTTTTTACGGGTATCAGTGATTATAGGGAGCACAGGGGAATGAGGTTGAGGGGGGAAGATAGATGATTGAGTGGCGGAGTAGACTTGATGGGGCGAATGGCCTAATTTTATGGACTTCACTGGACTTTATCTTGCACTAAACGTTATTCACATTATTTCCCTTTATCATGTATCTGTACATGATAACTCGATGTAATCATGGAGTGATTCGGTTGTAATCATGTATTGTCTTTCCGCTGACTGGATAGCGCGCAACAAAAGCTTTTCACTGGTTCCTCGGTACACGTGACAATAAACTAAACGCAAACATCGAGATAGAAGTTCTTGGCAGGGGGGAAAAAAATGGACGATAGCAGTGGAGATTTTTTTATCATCTTCTAAAGGAAGAAATCATTATATTTACCATTGCAGGATCATGCAGTGAGCATTGATGGTGATGTTAAAGGTGGTCCTAATTCGCGGAGACTGCAGTTTGTGCAGGTGGGTTCATGGTTTACATAGAAACATAGACAATAGGTGCAGGAGGAGGCCATTCGGCCCTTCGAGCCAGCACCGCCATTGATTGTGATCATGGCTGATCGTCCCCTATCAATAACCCGTGCCTGCCTTCTCCCCATATCCCTTGACTCCACTAGCCCCTAGAGCTCTAACTCTCTCTTAAATCCATCCAGTGACTTGGCCTCCACTGCCCTCTGTGGCAGGGAATTCCATAAATTCACAACTCTCTGGGTGAAAAGGTTTTTTTCTCACCTCAGTCTTAAATGACCTCCCCTTTATTCTAAGACTGTGGCCCCTGGTTCTGGACTCGCCCAACATTGGTCCTTTTATAATTTTATATGTTTCTATAAGAATTCCCCCTCAGTGAATACAAGCCTAGTCATGGTTTCCCATGATCTGATGCAGGGAATCTTCAGACACAGGGTGAAAAGCAAGTACTTGCTTACCAAGATGGCGCCCAGGCCAGGCGACTATCTGAGTGCTAGCCACAGAAGCAGATCTACAGACTCACATTACAATAGTTCCACCCTCTTAAATCTCTACTCCTACAGCAACATTTATTACCCTTGGACCATCCTTTGCTGGCTTTACCTTGCACTAAACCTAATTTCCTTATCCATGTGTCTATACGCTCCAAGTGGCTCGATTGTAATCAT
>NC_045962.1:85610979-85705979 GCF_010909765.2 Amblyraja radiata | reverse complement strand
TTTCGTAGCGGCTCGTAATGCCAGTCGTAGGAACTCGGGGCATCAGGTAAGTCGGGACATTTTTACAACATGTTGAAAAATGTCCACGAGTTAAAAAAATAGCCCCGAGTATCTACGAACGGCTATTGCCGTAATTCTCCGGGTTCGAATCAGGGGGAGAGCTCGGGAGAGTTTGTGGGTGACTCATGAGAGTGGGACAGGGCCTTTACTCTCTTCTTCCCCCCCTCCCCCAGCCTTCATTGTTATAACATCACAAATATCACCCTCGCATAAGACTGCAATACACTTATAAAACTACAATTCCAAAGAAACACATATACTGCATGTCATACGTTTCCTTTCTGCCCCCAACTGACATTATTTCTTCTCCACCAAATCCACCTACTGCCTTGCTCTGCTGCCTCTGACATCTGCTTTACGGCCTGACGCAAACTCTTTCCACAAATTCCTAGCTTCCAAATAGCGACATGGTCGATCACGCTATGAAACCTCTACAGCCCCCCTCTACCGGACGTACTCTTGCTCTCTATCTTCGCTGCTCAACCTCTGCTGCCGAGTCGACATATCTAAGCCTTTGCGTTTCACAAGCCTCATTCACTAAGTTCTCGCAAAGTACCATCGGTTTTATAAAATACACTATCCGTTGACTAACTAACCATAACACTATATCAGGCCTCAAACTAGTACTAATTATTTCCTGCAGAACAACAAGCTTTTCTCCCAAATCATTATCAAAGTTTTATTTGAAAATTGTCACCTCTACTTCATTTTTTAATATTACTTTAGATTTTGTATGGAGGTTGAGAAATAAAAGCTGATATAATTAAAGTCATACAGTAGAATTGTCTGCTAAAAATTCTGTATTCATTTCTTATTCTAGACAGGTATTAGTGCAGTGGTGACATGATTATAGATTCAAAGTGGGAATCTAACACTTTTAAAAACATCTCACTGGTTAACGTTTATTTCTTAATGTTTTTCCTAACATATCATTCATCGGTGTTACACTTATGTGTGGCACATGAATATGTTGTAATACCTGTATCTAAAACTGACTAAATCTCGAAGACAAAGAGACCTTCTAGGGGAGGTTAATGCAAAGAAGATTTCCATCTACTGCAGTATAATGCATGTGTGAGAGAGTGTTGCTAATTCTATGAGAGACCGCATCATTTATTATTACTGGCAACAGCTACTGTACTTCAGAATGTGAAGATCAGTATTAATTTCAAAATTTCCAGAACCCTCTTTACAGATCAAATTTAGGTCAATATTACACATACCATATGTCAGACATTGCTTCATGTGAATTTGTAAATATTTCTGTTAATAGCTATCACCACTGTTTCTTCTGTGATGCCATCTTTAAAATATCTGCAAATCATAGTTTAATGGCCTTGACAGTCCAAAATGTTTATTGCACATTCATTTAACTCTTTGTTGTTAATGAATCACCCAACACCATAACACGTCTCCATCCCCCATATGAATATTCTCATGTGTTCCACTTGACCATTTATAATCTCCACAAGTAATCTTCCCACACCATGATTAATTTCCACAAACAATCCACCGTACCTTTTCCCCTCTGCTCATGGTCTCCCATTTTCATGCCTCAATCATGTCCTGGGCTGCTGTCTGTGTGGAGTTTGTATGTTTTCCCAGTGACTGCGTGGCTTTTCTTCCGGGTGCTCCAGTTTCCTCGCACATCCCAGAGATTTGCAGGTACGTAGGTTAACTGACCTCTGTACATTGTCCCTAGTGTGTAGGGAGTGGATGAGAAGTGGGATAACATAGAACTAGTGTGAAGAAGTGATCGATGGTCAGCATGGACTCAATGGGCTGAAAGGCCTTTTTCCATGCTGCATCTCAAAACTAAAAAAAAGCAATCGCCTTTACTATTACTCCTTGGCTCCTGCATGATTATCAACTTCTTCCAACAGCCCCCCATCCTCCAATCTCATTAGCAACATTCTTTAATCTTCATCAATTGCAGTGGTAGTAAATTATGAAGACAATGCCTTTGTGTGCCTTAGGGACTGGGGGTGGAGGTTTTTACAGAAGAAGTCTGCTACAGAATTGTCTTTCCATGTGTGTTTAATGTGTTTTTTCCCCCACTTGCTACAATGCCACAACAAAGTTGTTTCTGCATGAGTTCACTGCACTTTGTTCTTAGGTTTATACTTATTTTTTTCTTCAGTTTTTCTCTTTAACCAAAACTCCAACAGTCCAGCATCCTATTGTTTGGAAATTCTGATGGTTTAGCATCTGGCTCGGTCATTAGTTAATTAGCCGAGGATTGAGAGTGCAGATGGGATTTAGAACCAGAACTGGGGTTCAAGGGGGCCGTCGGGGCTGGGGTGTAGGCAGGGTGTGCAGTCAGACTGGGGATGGGATCAGGAGCATCAGGGGCAGGAACATGGAGCTGGACCCACGGAGCAGTCTATTTAAAAATGTGCTCACCAAAATTAATGGAAAATGTATTGTCTATCTATATATTACTAAAACTCTCATCTTGTTTGTTTGCGAGTCTGCGTGTCTGTCTGTGTGTCTGTCTGAGTGCCTGTCTGCGGGTCATGCCCTGAATTACGCCAAAACGGTACACGATAGCGCTACAATTTTTGGACCACCTTACTCACCAATCATTTGAAGTTGCAGTGGCAGTTAGCAGCAGCTATGACGTCACAATGGGATATAATTTACATAAACGGCCCTTCAGCAGGGCTCCACCCACAATGACATCACAATGGGATCTAATTTACATAAAAAAACAAAACAGCAGCTTCCACCTCACAATGACGTCAAGGGCGGTAGGGAGGGGAGAGATGTTATGAATGGAGGGAGGGAGTGACTGAGGGTAAGGGAAAGGAGAGGTGAGGGGAGAGGGGAGGAAAGGGAGAGAAGAGGGAGGGTGAAGAGGAGGGAGAACGAGTGTTGGGGGATGAGGGGAAATAAGTTGGGGGGCTATGGGTGAGTGATGGGAAATTGCGTTGGGGGAAAGAGTGAGTGGTGGAAACGGGTTGCATTGGGGGAACGCGTGAGTGGTGGAATATTGCGTTGGGTGAACGGGGCCCGACGGGTCCCACTTGGTCTAGTACTACATTAAAACGTGAACAAAAGTGAACTAAAATCATGTTTGGATATTAATTGGAGCAACATCCAATAGTCCAGAAAATCTGCTAGTCTGCCAAGGGTGTCAGATTATCGGAATTTTACTGCATTTGTTCTGGTGGATTCTCGCAAGCAGAGTCTATTTATCTCCCTATTGCTAAACTATCTATTCTAAGGGTATTAACATTGAATTAGACAATTTTAAGTAACTACATAAACCCCCACCCCTCCTTTTTTCCCCAATCCCCTGTGCCCTACCTGGACCCGCACCTATTAGTCCCTTCCCACTCCTCTTCCACCTACATTCCTTCCTCAACATGCCTATCAACCACCCTCCCCCCTCATCTGTATCCACCTATTACCTGCCAGGCTTTGGCCTGCCCCTCCTCTCTTCCAGCTTTCATTTCCCTACCCCATAACCACAATCAGTCTGAAGAAGGATCCTGACCTAAAACGTCACCTATTCTTGAGATGCTGCCCCGCTGAGCTACTCCAGCACCTGTGTCCTCTATTCAAAGGGTGATTGTATATACCAAACTCCTATTAAAATTATATTCTGAGAGGAACTTAGTCCAGAATAATTTGAAATCATCTCTAATTTTAATACTATAATTCCAGCAGATGAGTCACCTTGCAGGTTTCATTAATTTTGCACCAGTTGTGGCAGGAGAGCAGTAGAAAACCTGCAAACATTTAGATATACTGATGGCTTACTGGATAATTATCTCCCATAAAAAAAACCTCAGTCTCTGTGCTAACCTAGCTCATCTCATTTAAGGCAGCAGATGGTTCTTGGCATTAATCCTCATTAACCTCAGTCTGGGGAA
The DNA here is from genome assembly GCF_010909765.2 of Amblyraja radiata. Classification (NCBI taxonomy): domain Eukaryota; kingdom Metazoa; phylum Chordata; class Chondrichthyes; order Rajiformes; family Rajidae; genus Amblyraja; species Amblyraja radiata. The sequence goes on along the minus strand of NC_045962.1, from coordinate 85,702,041 downwards.
ATTCGGCAAGTCTTCCCAGTCCTGATTGCTATCTAGTGGTTCATAAACATCAAATGATGACATAATCAGGCACTGGTACAATGCCTGTTCTGGATTGCCTGCCTAAAACTTTCAGGTTAGGACACCCATCATTGTTTTCAATTCAACCATCTGTATCCTTTCACTAAACACATGATGATCATTAAAAACGATTTAACCTTCTTAAAACAATATAACCCATGAAGAAAATGGGTGGAGATCCAGCTTCAGTTGTGAGTTGTCTTCTTATTGAAGTCTTGCAGGAACAGTATACAAGATAACAAGTGAGGATTTAGGGTGTTGGGAGGAGAGTTAAGGAAAAGGACCAAAAAGGTGACAATCTCAGGATTACTGCCTGTACCACGCGACAGTGAGAGTAAGAATAGAGCGAGGTGGAGGATAAATGCGTGGCTGAAAGACTGGTGCAGAGGGCAGGGATTCAAGTTTCTGGATCATTGGGACTTCTTTTGGGGAAGGTGGGACCTGTACAGAGAGGATGGGTTGCACTTGAACCCGAGGGGGACCAACATCCTGGCGGGGAAATTTGCAAAGGTCACTGGGGAGACTTTAAACTAGAATGGTTGGGGCGAGGGACTCAAATAGAGAAAGCTAGTAGACCGAATGGGAGGCAGGAAGCAGAAAAGGGAAGCACTCGGACACAAGAGGAGAAAGAAAAAAAAGGAAATAAACAGAGAAGAAGAGACGGGGGGTTTCTTAAATATGCATATTTTAATGCTAGGAGCGTTGTAAGAAAGGTGGATGAGCTTAGAGTCTGGATAGACACCTGGAAGTATGATGTTGTGGCGATCAGTGAAACATGGTTGCAGGAGGGCTGTGATTGGAAACTAAATATTCCAGGATTTCATTGCTTCAGGTGTGATAGAATTGGAGGGGCAAGAGGTGGTGGTGTTGCATTGCTAGTCAGGGAAGATATTACAGCAGTGCTTTGGAAGGATAGATTGGAGGGCTCATCTAGGGAGGCTAGGGAAGCGGTAAAATCAAAATGTGACAGGAGGATCCAGAATGTGTGAAGATAAAGCTCTAGATGTAAAAGGGGCAAAAACGGAAAGGAAGGGTAGTAAAAATCATCTGAAAGTGCTTTATCTAAATGCGCGGAGTATTCGAAGTAAGATAAATGAATTAATGGTGCAATTAAGTATATATAGTTATGATATCGTGGCCATTACGGAGACATGGCTGCAAGGGGATCAGGACTGGGAGTTAAATATAGAGGGGTACTCGACAATTAGAAAAGATAGGCAGGAAAGAAAGGGAGGAGGGGTGGCCCTTTTAATAAGGGAGGGAATAACGGCAATGGAGAGGAAGGATATTGCGTTGAAGGATCAGGATAGTGAAACAGCTTGGGTACAGATAGAGAATAACAAGGGGAAAAAAACACTAGTGGGTGTGATTTATAGACCTCCAAATAGCTGTGACGCTGTTAGTCAGAACATAAATCTGCAAATAGTTGACGCATGTAAAAAGGGAACTGCTGTAATCATGGGGGACTTCAATTTTCATATTAATTGGGCAAACCAAACTGGGCAGGGTAGACTAGAGGAAGAGTTTATAGAATGTATTAGAGACGGGTTCCTAGAACAGTATGTCACAGAACCGACAAGGGGGGAGGCAATCTTAGATCTGGTCCTGTGTAATGAAGCAGGATTAATTAAAAATGTCATAGTTAGGGACTCGTTGGGAACAAGTGACCACAATATGGTCGAATTCCATATTCAAATAGAAGGGGAGCAGGTTGAAACTCAGGCTAGGGTGCTTAGTCTAAATAAGGGGGATTATGAAGGTATGAGGACTGAGCTGATCAAAGTTGACTGGGATAGCAGACTCAAGAATAAGACGGTACATGAGCAGTGGTGTACGTTTAAGGATCTACTGTATAACCTTCAAGAAAAATTTATTCCTATGAAGAAAAAAAGGGGTAAGGGTAAGAACAGTCAGCCATGGCTCAGTAAAACTATAAAGGATAGTATTCGGCTGAAGGCAAGGGCATATAAGGTAGCCAGAGATAGTGGGAGGGTAGAGGATTGGGAAGCATTTAAAGGTCAGCAAAAAGTAACTAAGAGATTAATTAAGACGGGGAAAATAGACTATGAAAGGAATTTAGCGAACAACATAAAAACTAATAGTAAGAGTTTTTATAGCTATATAAAAAGAAAAAGGGTGGCTAAGGTGAACGTTGGTCCATTGGAGGGTGAGACTGGAGAGTTGTTGGTGGGGAACATGGAAATGGCAAAGGCATTAAACGAGTATTTTGTATCAGTCTTCACCATAGAAGACACAAAAAATATTCCAACGCTGGATAAACAGGAGGCGGTAGGAATGGAGGAGCTAAATACTATTAAGATCACCAAGGAGGTGGTATTAGGGAAATTAATGAGACTGAAGGAGGATAAATCCCCTGGGCCTTATGGATTACATCCAAGGGTCTTGAGGGAGATAGCAGTGGGGATTGTGGATGCATTGGTGATAATTTTCCAAAACTCCCTGGAGGCAGGAACGGTCCCAGTGGATTGGAAAATTGCCAATGTAACACCTATATTTAAAAAAGGAAGTAAACAGAAGGCGGGTAACTATAGACCGGTTAGTCTAACATCGGTGGTGGGTAAAATGTTAGAGACAATTATTAAAGAAACACTAACGGGGCACTTGGATAAACATGACTTCATCAGACAGAACCAGCATGGTTTTGTGAAGGGGAAATCGTGTTTAACGAATCTGCTCGAATTCTTTGAGGAAGTAACAACCCGGGTGGATAAAGGGGAACCGGTGGATGTGGTATACTTGGACTTCCAAAAGGCTTTTGACAAGGTGCCACATAAGAGACTATTGCTAAAAATAAAAAATTATGGGATTGGGGGTAATATATTAGCATGGGTAGAGGATTGGCTAACAAATAGGAAGCAGAGAGTGGGGATAAATGGTTCATACTCGGGATGGCAACCGGTAACTAGCGGGGTTCCGCAAGGGTCGGTGCTGGGACCCCAGTTGTTCACAATTTATATAAATGATTTGGAGGAGGGAACCAAGTGTAATATATCAAAATTTGCGGACGATACGAAAATGGGAGGGAAAGTGGGGGATGAGGAGGATAGGAAGAGTCTGCAAAAGGATATAGATAAGCTAGGTGAGTGGGCAACAACTTGGCAGATGAAATTTAATACTAATAAATGTGAAGTCATTCACTTTGGGGAAAAAAATGATAGGGCAAGTTATTTTCTAAATGAGGAGGAGCTGCGTTGTAATGCAACGCAAAGGGATCTAGGGGTATTAGTACATGAATCACTAAAAGTCAGTATGCAGGTGCAGCAAGCAATCAGGAAGGCCAATGGAGTTTTGGCCTTTATTGCTAGGGGGATTGAGTATAAAAACACGGAGGTCTTGCTGCAGCTGTACACGGTATTAGTGAGACCACATTTGGAATACTGTGTACAGTTCTGGGGTCCATACTTAAGAAAGGATGTACTAGCCCTGGAGGCAGTGCAGCGAAGGTTTACAAGATTAATTCCTGCAATGAGGGGATTGACATATGAGGAAAGGTTAAGTAAGCTGGGACTCTACTCTTTGGAATTTAGAAGAATGAGAGGCGATCTCATTGAAACGTATAAGATCGTGAGGGGCCTTGATCGGGTGGATGCACCGAGGATGTTCCCAATGATCGGGGAGGCTAGAACTAGGGGACATAGTTGCAGAGTGAGGGGGGGGCTCTTTTAAAACTGAGATGAGGAAGAACTTCTTCACCCAGAGGGTGGTTAGTTTGTGGAATTCACTGCCCCAGGGAGCAGTGGAAGAGGAAACGTTAAATATATTTGTCAAAAATAGATGTTTTTTTAGCTGCCAAGGGGATAAGGGGCTACGGGGAGAGGGCAGGGATATGGACCTAGGTATGGTTAGTATAGTAGACCTGAGTGATCTCCTGGACAAGTGTCGATCGCCTGGATTGGGGTCGGAGAGGAATTTCCCGGATTTTTTTCCCGAATTGGACCTGGGTTTTTATCCGTTTTTTTGCCTCCCCCAGGAGATCACGCGGTTCTTGGGGTGGAGAGGGGTGATAGTGGTATAAAGGGGAGGGTAGTGTCTTGTGTTCTGTGTCTTGTGTCTACTGTTTGTGGGTAAGTGTGTCTGTTTAGTGTTCAGCCATGAGTGAATGGCGGTGCGGGCTCGACGGACCTGGTGGTCTACTCTCGCACCTACTTTCTATGATTCTATGATTCTATGATTCTATGAACCCCATTCTCCTATCTTTACCCCATAACCCTTGACAACCGTACTAAATCCAAAAATCTGTACCCCGTTCCTGCTTTCTTCCCATATCCCTTGATTCGGTTAGCCCTAAGAGCTATATCTAATTCTCTCTTGAATACTTCAATAATCTATCCACCTCAGTCTTAAAAATATCCATTGACTTGGCCTCCACTGCTGTCTGTGGTAATGAATTCCACAGATTCACCACCCTCTGACTAAAGAAATTCCCCCTCATCTCCTTCCCAAAGGATCGTCCTTTTATTCTGAGGTTATGACCTCTGGTCCGAGACTCTCCCACCAGTGGAAACATCCTCTCCACATCCAATCTACCCAGGCCTTTTGCTGTTCAGTAGGTTTTGATGAGGTTCTTCCCCCCCCTCATCCTTCTAAACGCCAGCGAGTACAGGCCCAGTGCTGTCAAATGCTCATTTGTGATTGAGTCATTCAGGGCCTCCCTATCGAACGTGGACGATGCGCTCTGCTGGGCCTCCCTTAAGGGCCTGTCCCACGAGCATGCGACTGCATGCGGCAAGCGCGACCAAACCGGAAGCGGGGGCCGCGCGGAGGTCGAGTGATCCCGTACGAGTTGACGTCAAGTTCGAGCAAAGTCCGCGGGAAGTTCGCGCGTGACGTACGGCGTCAAGACGCTGCATACGGCGTCGAGACTCTGCGCACGCCTGTTGCGCAGCGTCTTGACAACAATTTTTGGACATTGTGAGTTTATCGGAGCCCCGCGCAATGTCAGGACCAGCCCCGCACAACTCCATACGGCTCCGGCGATCGAAGTGGGACCGGCCCCGCGAAGCCGTACGGCTCAAGCGACCACGTTAGGTCGCGCTTGCCGCATGCAGTCGCATGCTTGTGGGACAGGCCCTTTAGAGCGCCAGAGACCAGGGTTCGATCCTGACTAAGGGTGCTGTCTGTATGGAGTTTGCACGTTCTCCCCGTGACTTGCGTGGGTTTTCCCTGAAATATTCGGTTTCTTCCCACACTCCAAAGACGTATGGGTTGGTCGGTTGATTGGCTGTGGTATAAATGTATATTGTCCCTACTTTGTGTGTACGACAGTGTTAGTGTGCAGGGATCGCTGTTCAGTACGGATTCGGTGGGCCGAAGAGCCTGTTTCCGTGCTGTATCCCTAAAACTTAAAGGCGCTAAGGGCAATTTACAGAGGCCAATTACCCTACAATCCCACACGTCTTTGGGATGTGGGAGGAAACCCGTGCGTTCACAGTGAGAACGTGCAAACACGGCCTCGACCCGAAATGTCACCTGTTCCGTCTCTCCAGAGTTGCTGCCTGTCCCGCTGAGTTACTCCAGCATTTTGTGTCTATCTTCGGTTTAAACTTTTTTACCCAGAGAGTTGTGAGTCTGTGGAATTCTCTGCCTCAGAAGGCTGTGGAGGCCAATTCTCTGGGTGCTTTCAAGAGAGAGTTAGATAGAGCTCTTAAAGATAGCGGAGTCTGGGGATTTGGGGAGAGGGCAGGAATGGAGTACTGATTGTGGATGATCAGCCATGATCACATTGAATGGTGGTGCTGGCTCGAAGGGCCGAATGGCCTACTCCTGCACCTATTGTCTATTGTCTATAAACCAGCATCTGCACTCCCTTCCTTCACTGTATCTTCTTGTGTTCTTTGTTCATGGGGTTTGGAATGGAAGGCAGCAGAATGATCTTTCTTTCATTGCCTCAGGTACGGCCAAGAATGGTTTCACATCCGCAGTATGCTGAACCCCAAGATGTTGAAGCCGAAGGAGGTGTCCAATTACTCCCCAGCGATCAGTGAGGTGGTGACGGATTTTGTGAAGAGGATCCAGTGGGTGAGGGAGACCCACGGTGGGGGACTGATGGTGCACGATATCTCCAAAGAACTCTACAAGTTTGCATTTGAAGGTATTTGAAGGATGTTTGTGATATCTAGTCTATTATAGCTTAGTTCCCGACGTTGGGGAAGTCCAGAACAAGGGGTCACAGTTTAAGGATAAAGGGGAAATCTTTTAGGACTGAGATGAGAAAAACATTTTTTACACAGAGAGTGGTGAATCTCTGGAATTCTCTGCCACAGAAGGTAGTTGAGGCCAGTTCATTGGCTATATTTAAGAGGGAGTTAGTTGTGGCCCTTGTGGCTAAATGGATCAGAGGGTATGGAGAGAAGGCAGGTACAGGATACTGAGTTGGATGATCAGCCATGATCATATTGAATGGCGGTGCAGGCTCGAAGGGCCGAATGGCCTACTCCTGTACCTATTTTCTATGTTTCTATGTTTCAGTTTAGTTTAGAGATACAGCGCAGAAACAGTCCCTTCGGCCCATCGAGTCCGCACCGACCAGCGACCCCCGCACACTAAAACAACCCCTAAACACACCAGGGGCAATTTACACTTATACCAAGCCAAATAACCTACAAACTGGTACGCCTTTGGAGTGCGGGAGGAATCCTCCCTCGGAGAAAGATCTCGGGGGGAAGATCTCGGAGAAAACCCACGTGGGTCACTGGGAGAACGTACAAACTCCGTACAGACAGCACACACCAGGGTCAAGATTTTTTTACATTTACCAAGCCGATTAATCCACAAACCTGTACGTCTTTGGAGTGTGGGGGAAAACCGAAGATCTCGGAGAAAACCCACCGCGGGTCACATACAAACTCTGTACAGACAGCAGCCATAGTCGGGATCGAACTCGGATCTGTGGCACTGTGAGGCAGCAACTCTTCCGCTGCGCCACCTTGCCAAAAGTTTAGTTTATTGTCACGTGTAACAAAGTACTGCGAAAATCTTTTTGTTGTGCGCTGACCAGTCAGCAGAAAGACAATACTTGATTACAATCGAGCCGTCCACAGTGTACAGATACAGGATTAATGGGAAAAACATCCAATTCACTACTTTGCAGAATATATTGCCATACAGAAGTTTTGATGCAGAATTACCCTCTGGTTTAGTTCCTCGAGACTTCCGCCTATACAGTGGATCATTATATCTTTGTATTCCAACTTCCCGTGGTCTACCTTACACAAACTCTTACATAGAAACATAGAAAATAGGTGCAGGAGGAGGCCATTCAGCCCTTCGAGCCAGCACCGCCATTCATTGTGATCATGGCTGATCGTCCCCTATCAATAACCCGTGCCTGCCTTCTCCCCATATCCCTTGACTCCACTAGCCCCAAGAGCTCTATCTAACTCTCTCTTAAATCCATCCAGTGACTTGGCCTCCACTGCCCTCTGTGGCAGGGAATTCCACAAATTCACAACTCTCTGGGTGAAAAAGTTTTTTCTCACCTCAGTCTTAAATGAACTCCCCTTTATTCTAAGACTGTGTGGCCCCTGGTTCTGGACTCGCCCAACATTGGGAACATTTTTCCTGCATCTAGCTTGTCCAGTCCCTTTATAATCTTGTATGTTTCTATAAGATTGCCCCCTCATCCTTCTAAACTCCAGTGAATACAAGCCTGAGTAGAATACAAGTCTGATTAAACTTCATCAAACTTCTGTCCTGAAGGGTTTTATTAATTCAGCATTCAAGGTATGCACTTTAGTTTGGTTTTGTCTATTGTCATGTGTACCGAGTTTTTGTTTTTGTGCTCTCCATCATCATCATCATTGATAACATCAATGGGCACGGTGCTTTACAATGCTACGTACGACAGTGATCGCAACTTCTACTGAAGTGTGGATGGCCGTCGGCTCGCTAGGAGCTCATCCGCCCTTTGACAGGTCTTGTTCTTGTTCCTGCTGGGGGGCCACAGCCCCCTCCTCACCTGGCTAACCAGGTGGGGGAGACGGTTTAGTCGCCGACTATCCGACCATGGAGCAGGTAGCACGGGATTACATGGTCCCCGTGGGAATCTACAATAGACAATAGTCAAGTCAAGTTTATTCATCACACACAATTACGAGATGTGCAGTGAAATGAAAAGTAGCAATGCTCGCGGACTTTGTGCAAAAAGACAAACAAACAAACAACCAAACAAACTACAAACAGGTGCAGGAGTAGGCCAAGATGCCAACTAAAATTGGCAGCATATTGCAAAATTTTGCATGCCAAAACAAGTCTTTGCTATCGAAACCAGCAGCACATTCTCCTTCTCAGTCCTCCAAGTAAGCGTGAAAGTTAAAAAAGGGTTAATAGACAATAGATGCAGAAGTAGGCCCTTTGGCCCTTCGAGCCAGCACCGCCATTCAATGTGATCATGGCTGATCATCCCCAATCAGTACCCCGTTCCTGCCTTCTCCCCGTATCCCCTGTCTCCGCTATCTTTAAGAGCCCTATCTAGCTCTCTCTTGAAAGCATCCAGAGAACCTGCCTCCACCGCCCTCTGAGGCAGAGAATTCCACAGACTCACAACTCTCTGTGTGAAAAAGTGTTTCCTCGTCGCCGTTCTAAATGGCTTACTCCTTATTCTTAAACTGTGGCCCCTGGTTCTGGACTCCCCCAACATCGGGAACATGTTTCCTGCCTCTAGCGTGTCCAAACCCTTAATAATCTTATATGTTCCAATAAGATGCCCTCTCATCCTTCTAAACTCCAGAGTGTACAAGCCCAGCTGCTCCATTCTCTCAGCATATGACAGTCCCGCCATCCTGGAAATTAACCTTGTAAACCTACACTGCACTCCCTCAATAGCAAGAATGTCCTTCCTCAAATTAGGGGACCAAAACTGCACACAATACTCCAGGTGTGGTCTCACTAGGGCCCTATATAACTGCAGAAGGGCTTCTTTGCTCCGATACTCAACTCCTCTTGTTATGAAGTCCAACATGCCATTCGCTTTCTTCACTGCCTGCTGTACCTGCATGCTTACTTTCATTGACTGATGAACAAGGACCCCCAGATCCCGTTGTACTTCCCCTTGTCCCAACTTGACACCATTTAGATAATAATCTGCCTTCCTGTTTTTGCTACCAAAGTCGATAACCTCACATTTATCCACATTAAACTGCACCCGCCATGCATCTGCCCACTCCCCCAACCTGTCCAAGTCACCATGCATTCCTATAGCATCCTCCTCACAGTTCACACTGCCATCCAGCTTTGTATCATCTGCAAATTTGCCCTGACCTGACAGTGTAAAGACTATACATGATTACAGTCGAGCTGTCCACAGCGTACAGATACAGCAGGACGAAGTCTGCGGACGATAATAGGATCAACAAACTCATCAGGAAGGCTGGCTCCATCCTGGGGGTGGAGTTGGAGTTGGATTCACGGGTGGTTGGTCTTGGAGGGGAGGATGCTCCTCAAACTGTGGAGCATCCTGGACAATACAGCTCACCCCCTCCATAACACACTGGTTTGACACGTCAAAAACCTTGGCGTGATATTTGACTCAGCACTGAAATTTGACAAACAAGTCAATGCCGTGGTAAAAGCTAGCTTCTTCCAGCTTCGGATGATAGCTAAAATAAAAAATTCCTCCAGTTTGATGACCTGGGAAAGATCATCCACACATTCATCTCCTCCCGCCTAGATTACTGCAACTCCCTTTACACTGGCATCAGCCAATCTTCCCTGTCCCGCCTGCAACTGGTCCAAAACGCCGCAGCGAGACTCCTGACGGGCACCCGAAAAAGGGACCACATCACCCCGATCCTGGCCTCTCTCCACTGGCTCCCTGTGCGGTTCCGTATACACTTCAAGATCCTCCTCCATGTCTACAAAGCCCTCAATGGGCTTGCCCCCTCCTACATAAAAAGTCTTCTCACCCACCACTCCACCTCCAGGCCCCTCAGATCGGCCGACTTGGGGCTGCTGAATATCCCGCGGTCTAGGCATAAGCTCAGGGGCGACCGCGCCTTTGCATCCCCTTTCCCATCAGAACTGCCCCCTCCATCGACTCTTTTACTCCCAAGCCTTTCCTGACGTCCTCTGAGTGAGGGCTACATGTATATATGTATGTAGCTTGTTTTGTTGTGCTATTTATATAACAAATGTAAAGCACTTTGGCCAACGAGAGTTGTTTTCTAAATGTGCTATATAAATAAATGTGACTTGACTTGACTTGGTCAACCTGAGGAGCACCTTCAGCAACAGACTGGTTCCACCAAGATGTAGCACAGAACGCCACAGGAGATCCTTCTTCCCTGTGGCTATCACACTGTACATCTCTTCCCCCTTCTGTCGTGGGGTAGACCGACTCCCCTCCCCCCCCTCCCCAATATTTGCCCCCCCCCCCCCCCCCAAGCCTTTCCACTCTTCACTTTAATTTCATCTTTCATGTATTTTATGTTTTTATGACTGTTGGCAGATCAATTTCCCTCCTGGGATCAATAAAGTTCAATCGTATCGTAAAGGGAACAGCGTTTAGTGCAGGATAAAGTCCAATTAAAGAAAGGCCGAGGGCCTCCAATGTGGTAGATGGTAGCTCAGGACCGCTCCCTAGTTGTTGGTAGTCCGGTTCAGTTGCCTGATTGCAGCTGAGAAGAAACAGTCCCTGAATCTGGAGGTGTGCGTTTTCACACTTCGTACCTCCTGCTACATCAGCACTTCCTGACTCCTATACTCAAGTATAAAATCATTAGGGTAACAGATAGAGTCGTAGAGTGATACAGTGTGGAAACAGGCCCTTCGGCCCAACTTGCCCACACCGGCCAACATGTCCCAGCTACACTAGTCCCACCTGCCGGCGTTTGGTCCATATCCCTCCAAACCTGTCCTAACCCTGTACCTTTGCCTTCCATCACAGTGGGTTCACTGTGATGGATGTTTGTGTGAATTAAACTGTGTGTATGTCTGTAGGAAATTGTCTTTATTTGTATGGCTGTGGAAACGAAATTTCGTTTGAGCCTCACTGAGGCTCAAATGATAATAAATGGTATTGTATTGTATTGTATACCTGTCTAACTGTTCCTTAAAAGTTGGGATAGTCCCTGCCTCAACTTTTGGTCTCCTAATTTGAGGAAGGACATCCTTGTGATTGAGGCAGTGCAGCGTAGGTTCACGAGATTGATCCCTGGGATGGCGGGACAGTCATATGAGGAAAGATTGAAAAGACTAGGCTTGTATTCACTGGAGTTTAGAAGGATGAGGGGGGGGGTTCTTATAGAAACATATACAATTATAAAAGGACTGGACAAGCTAGATGCAGGAAAAATGTTCCCAATGTTGGGTGAGTCCAGAACCAGGGACAACAGAGGAAACACTTTTTCACACAGAAAGTTGTGAGTCTGTGGAATTCTCTGCCTCAGAGGGCGGTGGAGGCCGGTTCTCTGGATACTTTCAAGAGAGAGCTAGATAGGGCTCTTAAAGATAGCGGAGACAGGGGATATGGGGAGAAGGCAGGAACGGGGTACTGATTGGCGATGATCAGCCATGATCACATTGAATGGCGGTGCTGGCTCGAAGGGCCGAATGGCCTACTCCTGCATCTATTGTCTATTAACCCTTTTTTAACTTTCACACTTACTTGGAGGACTGAGAAGGAGAATGTGCTGCTGGTTTCGATAGCAAGGACTTGTTTTGGCATGCAATATTTTGCAATATGCTGCCAATTTTAGTTGGCATCTTGGCCTACTGTTTGTAGTTTGTTTGGTTGTTTGTTTGTCTTTTTGCACAAAGTCCGCGAGCATTGCTACTTTTCATTTCACTGCACATCTCGTAATTGTGTGTGATGAATAAACTTGTCTTGACTTGACTTGACTATTGTCTATTGTATATTCCCACGGGCACCATGTAATCCCGTGCTACCTGCTCCATGGTCGGATAGTCGGCGACTAAACCGTCTCCCCCACCTGGTTAGCCAGGTGAGGAGGGGGCTGTGGCCCCCCAGCAGGAACAAAAACAAGACCTGTCAAAGAGCGGATGAGCTCCTAGCGAGCCGACAGCCATTCACACTTCAGTAGAAGTTGCGATCACTGTCGTACGTAGCATTGTAAAGCACCGTGCCCATTGATGATATCAATGATGATGATGATGATGGAGAGCACAAAAACAAAAACTCGGTACACATGACAATAGACAAAACCAAACTAAAGTGCATACCTTGAATGCTGAATTAATAAAACCCTTCAGGACAGAAGTTTGATGAAGTTTAATCAGACTTGTATTCTACTCAGGCGTGTTCACTGGAGTTTAGAAGGATGAGGGGAGAATCTTATAGAAACATACAAGATTATAAAGGGACTGGACAAGCTAGATGCAGGAAAAATGTTCCCAATGTTGGGCGAGTCCAAAAGCAGGGGCCACACAGTCTTAGAATAAAGGGGAGTTCATTTAAGACTGAGGTGAGAAAAAACTTTTTCACCCAGAGAGTTGTGAATTTGTGGAATGAATTCCCTGCCACAGAGGGCAGTGGAGGCCAAGTCACTGGATGGATTTAAGAGAGAGTTAGATAGAGCTCTAGGGGCTAGTGGAGTCAAGGGATATGGGGAGAAGGCAGGCACGGGTTATTGATAGGGGACGATTGATCAGCCATGATCACAATGAATGGCGGTGCTGGCACGAAGGGCCGAATGGCCTCCTCCTGCACCTATTTTCTATGTTTCTATGTAACAATGAATGAAAGATATGCAAAAAAGTAAGGATGATAAAGGAAACAGGCCACTGTTGGCTGTTTGTTGAGTGAAAACGAGAAGCGGATGGGACTTGGATGGGGGAGGGATGGAGAGAGAGGGAATGCCGGGGTTACTTGAAGTTAGAGAAACCAATACCACTGGGTTGTAAGCTGCCCAAGAGAAATATGAGATGCTGTTCCTCCAATTGAGTGGGTGACGTTTCAACATCATCAAGGACCCACACCATCCTGGCCACACACTCATCTCTACTGCCTTCAGGTAGAAGGTACAGGAGCCTGAAATCTGCAACATCCTAGTTCAGGAATAGCTACTTCCCCACAGCCATCAGACTATTAAACTCAACTCAAACAAAAATCTGAACTTTAGAAACATAGAAAATAGGTGCAGGAGTAGGCCATTCGGCCCTTCGAGTACTGCACCGCCATTCAATATGATCATGGCTGATCATCCAACTCAGTATCCTGTACCTGCCTTCTCTCCATACCCCCTGTTCCCCTTTGCCACAAGGGCCACATCTCACTCCCTCTTAAATATAGCCAATGAACTGGCCTCAACTACCTTCTGTGGCAGAGAATTCCACAGATTCACCACTCTCTAGCCTGTTGCACTTTATATGCTTATTTATGTGGTTGTATATATCTATTCAATGGTATATGGACACACTGATCTGTTCTGTATTCATGCCTACTATGTTCTGTTGTGCTGAAGCAAAGCAAGAATTTCATTGTCCTATCTGGGACACATGACAATAAACTCTCTTGAATCCTGAATCTCTTGAGGTCGGGTCTGTCACCCATCCTTTTCCTCCAGGGATGCTGTCTGACTCGCTGAGTTACTCCAGCACTTTGTTACTGTCTTTTGTATAAACCAGCACTTGCAGTTCCTTTTTTCTACATACAGAATACCACTGGCCGATTAGGAAAAGGGGAGATGCAACGAGACCTGGGTGTCATGGTACACCAGTCATTGAAAGTAGGCACGCAGGTGCAGCAGGCAGTGAAGAAGGCGAATGGTATGTTAGCATTCATAGCAAAAGGATTTGAGTATAGGAGCAGGGAGGTTCTACTGCAGTTGTACAGGGTCTTGGTGAGACCACACCTGGAGTATTGCGCACAGTTTTGGTCTCCTAATCTGAGGAAAGACATTCTTGCCAAAGAGGGAGTACAGAGAAGGTTCACCAGACTGATTCATGGGATGTCAGGACTTTCATATGAAGAAAGACTGGATAGACTCGGCTCGTACTCGCTAGAATTTAGAAGATTGAGGCCCGGGTTCGATCCCGACCACGGGTGCTGTCTATACGGAGTTTGTACGTTCTCCCCTTTGACCTGCGTGTGTTTTCTCCGAGATCTCTGGTTTCCCTCCGCACTCCAAACGCGTACAGGTTTGTAGGCTAATTGGCTCGGTTAATTGCAAATTGCCCCTAGTGTGTGTAGGACAGCATTAGTGTACGGGGATCGCTGGTCGGCACGGACTCGATGGGCCGAAGGGCCTGTTTCCGCTCTGCATCCCTAAACAAAACAAACCAAAATGTGCCCTCTTCTCGTCACCAGTTTTTCTCCCACCACCCCCGCCCCACTTTCAGTCTAAAGAAGGGTGCGACCCAAAATGTCACCTGTTCTCTTTCTCCGGAGATGCTGCCCGACTCGCTGAGTTACTCCAGCACTTTGTGTCTACCTTCTGTGTAAACCAGCTTCTGCAGCCCCTCGGGTTTTAGACTCCGTTAGATACAAAATGCTGGTGTAACTTCTTCTTCGGGTCTGAAGAAGGGTCTCGACCCGAAACGTCAGCCATTCCTTCTCTCCAGAGATGCTGCCTGTTCCCGCTGAGTTAGATTAGATTAGATTCAACTTTATTGTCATTGTACAGGTACAGCGAAATGCAGTTAAGCATCTAACCAGAGTGCAAAGTAGTAAAATGCTGCTTAAAACAATATGTACAAATGAGGATATATTGATCTATGTACATAGGCATATACATATATACAGATAAAAGATTGACATGTGCTGTCTTCTGGTGAATAGAGCTTAACTGTAAATTATATAAGCTATAAATAATACTAGTGCCGGGCCTGTGAGTTCAGCAGGGCAATGGTGTTTTGGAAAAAGCTGTTCCTTAGCCTGCTTGTGCGAGACCTGAGGCTCCTGTACCGCCTCCCTGATGGGAGGAGGGCAAACAGTCCATGGTTGGGGTGTGAGGGGTCCTTGATGATTTTGCCAGCCCGTCTCAGACACCGTGTGCGGTGGAGGGCAGCCATGGCAGGGAGCGGGGCACCGATGATGTGATGGGCGGTTTTCACCACCCGTTGCAGTGCCTTCCTGTCAGCTGTGGTGCAGCTGCTGTACCACACCGTGAAGCAGGTGGTCAGGATGCTTTCTAATGTACAGCGGTAGAGGTTGGACAGGATCTGGGGGGGACAGCATTACTCCAGCATTTTGTGTCTACCTTCGATTTAAACCATCATCTGCAGTTATTTCCTACATAGTTTTAGACTCCTCTACCCTTTGGGAAAAGATAGTGTCTCTTCACCTAATCCATGCCTCTCAGAACTGTGTAAACATCAAAAAGGTCATCCAGTCGGGGGAAAAGGAAATGGCAATATAGAGATAATAATACTGTGCCCCCTCCCTCAAAGATTAGCCTTGGACGACTAATGCTGGCGTTGCTGGTAATATTATTGACTTAATAAAACATAAAGACTTGTGTCACACTTTGAGCTGCACCATCGAGAGCATCCTTACCAACTGTATCACAGCATGGTATGGCAACTGCTCTGTCTCCGACCGGAAAGCACTGCAGAGGGTGGTGAAAACTGCCCAACGCATCACCGGTTCCTCGCTCCCCTACATTGAGTCTGTCCAAAGCAAGCGATGTCTGCGAAGGGCGCTCAGCATCGTCAAGGACTGCTCTCACCCCAACCACAGACTGTTTACCCTCCTACCATCCGGGAGGCGCTACAGGTCTCTCCGTTGCCAGACCAGCAGGTTCAGGAACAGCTTCATCCCTGCGGCTGTTACGCTACTTAACTCTGCACCTTGGTGATTGCCAGTCACCCCAACCCCCTGGACACTCCTACCCCCAGAAAAATTACACTACTGCTACTGTATATACATACAGTGGCTTGCAAAAGTATTCATACCCCTTGAACTTTTCCACATTTTGTCACGTTACAACCACAAACGTAAATGTATTTTATTGGGATTTTATGTGATAGACCAACACAAAGTGGTGCATAATTGTGAAGTGGAAGGAAAATGATACATGGTTTTCAAATTGTTTTACAAATAAAAAACTGAAAAGTGTGGCGTGCAAAAGTATTCAGCCCCCCTGAGTCAATACTTTGTAGAACCACCTTTCACTGCAATTACAGCTGCAAGTCTTTTGGGGTATGTCTCTACCAGCTTTGCACATCTAGAGACTGAAAATGTTGCCCATTCTTCTTTGCAAAATAGCTCAAGCTCAGTCAGATTGGATGGAGAGCGTCTGTGAACAGCAATTTTCAAGTCTTGCCAGAGATTCTCAATTGGATTTAGGTCTGGACTTTGACTGGGCCATTCTAACACATGAATATGCTTTGATCTAAACCATTCCATTATAGCTCTGGCTGTATGTTTAGGGTTGTTGTCCTGCTGGAAGGTGAACCTCCGCCCCAGTCTCAAGTCTTTTGTAGACTCTAACAGGTTTTCTTCCAAGATTGCCCTGTATTTGGCTCCATCCATCTTCCCATCAACTCTGACCAGCTTCCCTGTCCCTGCTGAAGAAAAGCATCTCCACAGCATGATGCTGCCACCACCATATTTCACAGTGGGGATGGTGTGTTCAGGGTGATGTGCAGTGTTAGTTTTCCGCCACACATAGTGTTTTGCATTTAGGCCAAAACTTCAATTTTGGTCTCATCTGACCAGAGCACCTTCCTCCACATGTTTGCTGTGTCCCCCACATGGCTTGTGGCAAACTGCAAACGGGACTTCTTATGGCTTTTTTTCAACAATGGCTTTCTTCTTGCCACTCTTCCATAAAGGCCCGATTTGTGGAGTGCACGACTAATAGTTGTCCTGTGGACAGATTCTCCCACCTGAGCTGTGGATCTCTGCAGCTCCTCCAGAGTTACCATGGGCCTCTTGGCTGCTTCTCTGATCAATGCTCTCCTTGCCCGGCCTGTCAGTTTAGGTGGACGGCCATGTCTTGGTAGGTTTGCAGTTGTGCCATACTCTTTCCATTTTCGGATGATGCTCCGTGAGATGTTCAAAGCTTGGGATATTTTTTTATAACCTAACCCTGCTTTAAACTTCTCCACAACTTTATTCCTGACCTGTCTGGTGTGTTCCTTGGGCTTCACTAATGTTCTCTAACAAACCTCTGAGGCCTTCACAGAACAGCTGTATTTATACTGAGATTAGATTACACACAAGTGGACTCTATTTACTAATTAGGTGACTTCTGAAGGCAATTGGTTGCACTGGATTTTATTTAGGGGTATCAGAGTAAAGGGGGCTGAATACTTTTGCACGCCACACTTTTCAGTTTTTTATTTGTAAAAAAATTTGAAAACCATGTATCATTTTCCTTCCACTTCACAATTATGCGCCACTTTGTGTTGGTCTATCACATAAAATCCCAATAAAATACATTTACGTTTGTGGTTGTAACGTGACAAAATGTGGAAAAGTTCAAGGAGTATGAATACTTTTGCAAGCCACTGTATATATATTTTACTGCTCATTATTCTATGTTCGCTCTTCTGGGTGAGATGCTAACTGCATTTCGCTGTCTCTGTACTGTACACTGCACAATGACAATAAGGATTAAATCTGAATCTGTGGCACTCGAAAGCCTTTCTATAGCTTCCCTTACTCAGTGGCTAACTGCAGCTTGACCTGTGTTATGTAAGTTTAGAGCCAAACCTCTCTTAATGATTAGCTAACCTTCAGTATTCAGTATTTACTTTCATGTCATTTTAACTGAGTACTTACATACACAGAAGAAACAAAAACATTGTTTCTCAAGACTGGATTGAGGGGGGATCTTATAGAAACTTACAAAATTCTTAAGGGGTTGGACAGGCTAGATGCAGGAAGATTGTTCCCGATGTTGGGGAACTCCAGGACAAGGGGTCACAGTTTAAGGATAAAGGGGAAATCTTTTAGGACCGAGATGAGAAAAACATTTTTCACACAGAGAGTGGTGAATCTCTGGACTCTCTGCCACAGAAGGTAGTTGAGGCCAGTTCATTGGCTATATTTAAGAGGCAGTTAGATGTGGCCCTTGTGGCTAAAGGGATCAGGGGGTTTGGAGAGAAGGCAGGTACAGGATACTGAGTTGGATGATCAGCCATGATCATATTGAATGGCGGTGCAGGTTCGAAGGGCCGAATGGCCTACACCTGCACCTATTTCCTATGTTTCAATCAGTTCCCGTCAGTGCAGTTAATAAAAACAGAATAAAAACATACAGGTTTAAAATTAAAATTAACATATCTTAAATAGGCCTAAAAATTGAACTAAAAACAGACATTCAGACCGAACAGTGGCTTTGCTTTGGCAGGTGTCTAGCTGTCAAAGTGTGGGCGAGGTTAGATATGTTGGTGTGTGATGTATGGGGAGGGGACACATTCCGTTAACCAGTCTTATTGCCTGTGGGAAGAAGCTGTGGAGCATCCTGCTGGTTCTGCAGCTGATGCTCCTGTACCTCTTCCCAGATGGCAGAATGGAGAAGATGTGGTGTGATGGATGATAGGGGTCCTTGATAATGGAGATGGCTCTGCTGATGCTCCACTTCTTATAGATCTCCAACAGGAAAGGGAGTGGGGCACCAATGATCCTGCTGGCTGTCTTCACTATCCTGTTAAGTTGTTTTTGTTCGTATGCCTTGCAGCTCCCAAACCAGGAAGTTTACATGGTAAATGGTAGGGAATTGAAGAATGCAGGTGAACAGAGGGATCTGGGAATAACTGTGCACAGTTCCCTGAAAGTGGAATCTCATGTAGATAGGGTGGTAAAGAAAGCTTTTGGTGTGCTGGCCTTTATAAATCAGAGCATTGAGTATAGAAGTTGGGATGTAATGTTAAAATTGTACAAGGCATTGGTGAGGCCAATTCTGGAGTATGGGGTACAATTTTGGTCGCCTAATTATAGGAAGGATGTCAACAAAATAGAGAGAGTACAGAGGAGATTTACGAGAATGTTGCCTGGGTTTCAGCAACTAAGTTACAGAGAAAGGTTGAACAAGTTAGGGCTTTATTCTTTGGAGCGCAGAAGGTTAAGGGGGGACTTGATAGATGTCTTTAAAATGATGAGAGGGATAGACAGAGTTGACGTGGATAAGCTTTTCCCACTGAGAGTAGGGAAGATTCAAACAAGGGGACATGACTTGAGAATTAAGGGACAGAAGTTTAGGGGTAACATGAGGGGGAACTTCTTTACTCAGAGAGTGGTGGCTGTGTGGAATGAGCTTCCAGTGAAGGTGGTGGAGGCAGGTTCGATTTTATCATTTAAAAATAAATTGGATAGTTATATGGACGGGAAAGGAATGGAGGGTTATGGTCTGAGCGCAGGTATATGGGACTAGGGGAGAATACGTGTTCGGCACGGATTAGAAGGGTCGAGATGGCCTGTTTCCGTGCTGTAATTGTTATATGGTTATATGGTTATAAGTGATGCTGTAGGTCAGTATACTCTCGATGGTGCCCCTGTAGAAGGTCCTTAGGTGAACAGTGGGGAGACAGTGCTTTTCTTAGTCTCCGGAGAGAGTGGAGCCGCTGCTGAGCTCTTTTGATGACTGCTGTGGTGTTGGTGGTTGAGGTCAGGTCATCCGCCAGGTGAAGTCCCAAGAACCTCTCCACAGCAGCACCATCAATACGCAGCGGAGTGTGATGGTGTTTTCCAGCCCTCCTGAAATCGATCATCGTCTCCTTTGTCTTTTCCACGTTGAGGGTGAGATTGTGAGATCTGCACCACTCTGTAAGCAGCTCCACCTCCATCCTGTACGCCGACTCATTGTTGTCACTGATGAGACCCACCACTGTTGTGTCATCAGCGAACTTGTTGATAGATTGATACAAATACATCGATAGATGCTCCTGAACACATCATCAGTGATGTAACCTGGGGGTCATTGGGTGTTTCGGGTCTTTCAACTTCAGACACCCTCACCCAGGCGACCCAGCCGTGGTTGATCAGACCACGACCTGTGTTCAAGTGGCATTCGCTCCTCCCCATGTACCTCCTCTCCTGATCCAGAGCCATCTCGAGGCCTTCTCCGCTGCCTCTGTGGTGTTCTTGATGGCTCTTCTCCTCGCCACTCCGTTGATGCCCAGTGCACTCAAGGCTTTGTAGAGCGATTGCCCTGCAAAACCTCTGCAGCCAACCTCGATGGGCATACGCCTTGCCTTCCAGCCCTGCTTGCGGCAGTCTATGACCAGCTCTTCATATTTGGCCATCTTCCTCTCGTGGGCCTCCTCTAGACGGACAGCAATATAATTATTGCTGAGTTATTGTGATAAATGTCAATACCACGCGGCTAATATAACCCATACTTTTGTAAATTGTATAAAAATTAAAAAAATTACTGGATGGATATTTTTAAAATAATCTCTGTAGTCGTCAATATCCAAATGGATCCCGACCCCAAATTAATAATATTGGGCCTATCAGAACAATACCTAAAACTCACAATAAACCAAAGAAATTTCCTTGATTACAGTATGATAATTGGGACAAAATTGATATTAACATTTTGGAAAAATCCAATAACCCCCACAATCAAGATGTGGATTATGGAGATGTCGGAAACCTACATTTGTCCCTCACCATCTTCCAGTCCCGCCTCAAGACCCATCTCTTCACCTCTGCCTATCCTTAGCCCCACGTCCCCCTCCCTTTTCATCTGTGCATTAATTGTCTCATATTGTGTTTTGTATTGAATTCTGTCTTTACTTTGTGTACTAGTCATGTCTCTACTATTTATTTCATTCCCCTTACATGTTTTTCCTCTACCTGCTAAATTTGTGTAAGGTGTCCTTGAGACTCTTGAAAGGCGCCCATAAATAAAATTTATTATTATTATTATTACATTTGGAAAAAGATTAGATTTATTTACCAGAATTATTTATTAGGATATGGTCTCCATTTATAGATTATTTGAAGGGGTAGATTGGATTGGACCGGCACGGAGGCCGGACTGAAGCCTGAACCCAGGACTAGATGAATGGTTCCGTTCTCTGACCTAAGGACCTATCACCTAAGTTGTATTATTGATAGTTTATCCTATTTTTCTAATTTCTTTCTTTCTTTCTTTATTTTTCCTATCTATAAATATAAATAAATAATTAGAGGCAATGTTAATATGTAACCGATACAGGAGGATCCCAGCTACTTTGTTAACTGGGTCCCTGGAAACCTGGATATATAGAAACATAGAAACATAGAACATAGGTGCAGGAGTAGGCCATTCGGCCCTTCGAGCCTGCACCGCCATTCGATGTGATCATGGCTGATCATCCAACTCAGTATCCCATCCCTGCCTTCTCTCCATACCCCCTGATCCCTTTAGCCACAAGGGCCACATCTAACTCCCTCTTAAATATAGCCAATGAACTGGCCTCAACTACCTTCTGTGGCAGAGAATTCCACAGATTCAACACTCTCTGTGTAAAAAATGATTTTCTCATCTCGGTCCTAAAAGACTTCCCTCTTATCCTTAAACTGTGACCCCTAGTTCTGGACTTGCCCAACATCGGGAATAATCTTCCTGCATCTAGCCTATCCAACCCCTTAAGTATTTTGTAACTTTCTATAAGATCCCCCCTCAATCTTCTAAATTCTAGTGTGTACAAGCCGAGTCTATCCAGTCTTTCTTCATATGAAAGTCCTGCCATCCCAGGAATTAGTCTGGTGAACCTTCCCTGTACTCCCTCTATGGCAAAAATGTCTTTCCTCAGATTAGGAAACCAAAACTGTACTCAGTACTCCAGGTGGGGTCTCACCAAGACCCTGTACAACCGCAGTAGAACCTCCCTGCTCTTATACTCAAATCCTTTTGCTATGAATGCTAACACACCATTTGCTTTCTTCACTGCCTGCTGCACCTGCATGCCTACTTTCAATGACTGGTGTACCATGACACCCAGGTCTCGTTGCATCTCCCCTTTTCCTAATCGGCCACCATTCAGATAATATGTAACCGTTAAACAAAGTCTGTACTGGTTTGGACTATGAGATGCAGATGCCTCTAATAAAAATGTATTTAAAACAAAAACAATAATATTTATTGCTGAGTCTGGCAGTACAGTCATGAGTAAGCAGACTGAATAGCAGGGGGCTTAGGACACAGCCTTGGGGTGAACCAGTGCTCACAGCGATGGTTCTTGATGTCCGACTGCCCACCCTGACTGTCTGCTGCCGCTGCGTCAGAAAGTTAAGGACCCAGTTGCAAGTGCCAGTGCCCACCTTCAACAGCTTCAGCTTCTCCGCCAGCTGCTGTGGGATGATTGTATTAAAAGCTGAGCTGAAGTCTATGAAGAGGATCCTGGCATAGGTATTCTTCCGGTCGAGATGTGATAGTGCGAGGTGGAGTGTAGTGGAGACTGCGTCCTCTGTGGACCGGTTGGGTCTGTAAGCGAACTGCAGTGGGTCCAGGTTGGCAGGGAGACAGCTTTTGATGTGCTGCATGACCAGCCGCTCGAAACACTCCATTAATATGGGTGTGAGAGGCACTGGACGAAAGTCATTGGGACAGGCTGGGTTGGGTTTCTTCGGGACAGGAACGATGGTGGCACTTTTGAGACAGTTGGGCACTACTGCCTGGCTGAGTGAGATGTTAAAAATGTCTGCAAGGACATAGAAACATAGAAAATAGGTGCAGGAGTAGGCTATTTGGCCCTTCGAGCATGCACCGCCATTCAATATGATCATGGTTGATCATCCAACTCAGTATCCTGTACCTGCCTTCTCTCCATAGCCCCTGATCCCTTTAGCCACAAGGGCCACATCTAACTCCCTCTTAAATATAGCCAATGAACTGGCCTCAACTACCTTCTGTGGCAGAGAGTTCCAGAGATTCACCACTCTCTGCGTGAAAAATGTTTTTCTTATCTCGGTTCTAAAGGATTTCCCCTCTATCCTTAAGCTGTGACCCCTTGTCCTGGACTTCCCCAACATCGGGAACAATCTTCCTGCATCTAGCCTGTCCAACCCCTTAAGAATTTTGTAAGTTTCTATAAGATCCCCCCTCAATCTCCTAAATTCTAGCGAGTACAATCCGAGTCTATCCAGTATTTCTTCATAAGAAAGTCCTGACATCCCAGGAATCAGTCTGGTGAACCTTCTCTGCACTCCCTCTATGGCAATAATGTCCTTCCTCAGATTAGGAGACCAAAACTGTACGCAATACTCCAGGTGTGGTCTCACCAAGACCATGTACAACTGCAGCAGAACCTCCCTGCTCCTATACACAAATCCTTTTGCTATGAATGCTAACATACCATTTGCTTTCTTTACTGCCTGCTGCACCTGCATGCCTACTTTCAATGACTGGTGTACCATGACACCCAGGTCTCGTTGCATCTCCCCTTTTCCTAATCGGCCACCATTTAGATAATAGTCAGCTTTCCTGTTTTTGCCACCAAAGTTGATAACCTCACATTTATCCACATTATACTGCATCTGCCATGCATTTTCCCACTCACCCAGCCTATCCAAGTCACCTTGCAGCCTCCTAGCATCCTCCTCACAGCTAACAATGCCCCCCAGCTTCGTGTCATCCGCAAACTTGGAGATGTTGCATTCAATTCCCTGGTCCAAATCATTAATATATATTGTAAATAGCTGGGGTCCCAGCACTGAGCCTTGCGGTACCCCACTAGTCACTGCCTGCCATTGTGAAAAGGAACCGTTTACTCCTACTCTTTGCTTCCTGTTTGCCAGCCAGTTCTCTATCCACATCAATACTGAACCCCCAATACCGTGTGCTTTAAGTTTGTATACTAATCTCTTATGTGGGACCTTGTCGAAAGCCTTCTGAAAGTCCAGATATAACATATCCACTGTTTCTCCCCTATCCACTCTACTAGTTACATCCTCGAAAAATTCTATATGATTCGTCAGACATGATTTACCTTTTGTAAATCCATGCTGACTTTGTCCAATGATTTCACCACTTTCCAAATGTGCTGCTATCCCATCTTTAATAACTGACTCTAACAGTTTCCCCACTACCGATGTTAGACTAACTGGTCTGTAATTCCCTGTTTTCTCTCTCCCTCCCTTTTTAAAAAGTGGGGTTACATTAGCTACCCTCCAATCCTCAGGAACTACTCCAGAATCTAAAGAGTTTTGAAAAATTATCACTAATGCATCCACTATTTCTGGAGCTACTTCCTTAAGTACTCTGGGATGCAGCCTATCTGGCCCTGGGGATTTATCGGCCTTTAATCCATTCAATTTACCTAACACCACTTCCCGGCTAACCTGGATTTCAGTCAGTTCCTCCATCTCATTTGACCCGCGGTCCCCTGCCATTTCCGGCAGATTATTTATGTCTTCCTTGGTGAAGACGGAACCAAAGTAATTATTCAATTGATCCGCCATGTCCTTGTTCCCCATGATCAATTCACCTGTTTCTGACTGCAAGGGACCTACATTTGTTTTTACTAATCTCTTTCTCTTCACATATCTATAAAAACTTTTGCAGTCAGTTTTTATGTTCCCTGACAGTTTTCTTTCATAATCTATTTTCCCTTTCCTAATTAAGCCCTTTGACTTCCTCTGCTGGTCTCTGAATTTCTCCCAGTCCTCTGGTAGGCTGATTTTTCTGGCTAATTTGTACGCTTCATCTTTTGCTTTGATACTATCCCTGATTTCCCTTGTTATCCACGGATGCACTACCTTCCCTGATTTATTCTTTTACCAAACTGGGATGAACAATTGTTGTAGTTCATCCATGCAGTCTTTAAATGCCTTCCATTGCATATCCACCGTCAACCCTTTAAGAATTAATTGCCAGCCAATCTTGGCCAATTCACGTCTCATACCCTCAAAGTTACATCTTTCACAACTTGTCGATCTTTGGACTTCTATTCCACTGCTCCACAGGCAAATCTCCACAATGTTGTAAAAACCCTTGTTATAACAGACCTTGCAAGTGTCCATTATTACCGATTGTCCACTATAAATGACACCTTATAGAAACCTAGAAAATAGGTGCGGGAATAGGCCATTCGGCCCTTCGAGCCAGCACCACCATTCAATATGATTATGGCTGATCATCCAAAATCAGTACCCCGTTCCTGCCTTCTCCCCACATCCCTTGATTCCGTTAGGCCTAAGAGCTAAATCTAACGCTTTCTTGAATACATCCAGTGAATTGGCCTCCATTGCCTTCTGCGGCAGTGGTTATAGAGATTTATAACATCACTAGACTAAGTGGGTCCCGTTGGGTCCCATGTTCACACGGGATGGCTGGTCCCCCAACACAATATTCCACCTCTCCACCAATTACAATATTGGTGGCCAGTGGGGGTGGGGTGGGGGGTGGGGGGCTTTCTGGAGCGCTAAGTATGGGTGTTGTGGGACTGTAGGGACTGGTTTCCAGAGGGCTAGTATGGACATTGTGGGCCAAATGGATTCTTGAGGTGGCAGCTCAGTCACTCAAGCCTGATGTGCTGGCAGCTCACTCACTCACGGCTGGTGGGCTGGCAGTTGACTCACAGCTAATCCTTGAAATTCCATTTCAAGCAGGGTGCAAGGCCACCAAATTCAAGTGCAGTTTCATGCCACTTCAAGCAGGTTGCAAGCCAACCAAATTCAAGTGCAGTTTCCTACCACTTCAAGCAGGGTGCAAGGCCACCATATTCAAGTGCAGTTTCATGCCACTTCAAGCAGGGTGCAAGGCCACCAAATTCAAGTGCCGTTTCCTACCACTTCAAGCAGGGTGCAAGGCCACCATATTCAAGTGCAGTTTCATACCACTTCATGCAGGGTGCAAGTCCACCAAACTCAAGTGCAGTTTCGTACCATTTCAAGCAGGGTGCAGGGCCACCAAATTCAAGTGCAGTTTCATGCCACTTCAAGCAGGGTGGAAGGCCACCAAATTCAAGTGCAGTTTCATGCCACTTCAAGCAGGGTGCAAGGCCACCAAATTCAAATGCAGTTTCATACCATTTCATGCAGGGTGCAGGGCCACCACATTCCAATGCAGTTTCATACCATTTCATGCAGGGTGAAACCACCATAAAACCACGCCTTCAGGAGAGAGAATCTCAACAATCTATTGTTATTTAAACACTAATAACTCTTTTATTTTTAATCGATGGGAAAAATCCTCTTGTTCTGCGCAGCGGAGGGGGACTCGGAGTAAGATGGCCCAAAATCACAGCCGTAAGTGGCAGCGTTTTTTCTAAAATCAATATACAAAACAACAGGAAGTGGTCAAGATCAGACTTTTAGTAATAAGAATAAGAGGCTTAGATAAGCTGACATGCCAAAGTCTTTCCCCCATGTAGGTGAGTCTAAAAAAAGAGGGCATGGACTTTAGGCGAGGGGTGAGAGAGATAAAAGGGTCCCATGGGCAACTTTTTCACACAGAGGGTGGTGCGTATATTGGATGAACTGCCAGAGGACATGGTAGTGGCGGGTCCAATTAAAATAGACTTCAAAGAATGGTGTGGGAAGGAACTGCAGACGCTGGTTTAAACCAAAGATGGACACAAAAAGCTGGAGTAACTCAGCAGGACTGGCAACATCTCTGGAGAGAAGGAATAAGTGAAGTTTCGGGTCCAGACACTTCTTCAGTCTCCTCTGTATTCTAGTGCATACAGGCCCAGTGCCGACAAACGCTCATCAAACCTGCCCATTCCTGGGATTATTCTTGGAAACCTCCTCTGGACCTTCCTTTCGGAAGGAGATGAGGAGGATCCAGAGGAGGTTTTGCAAGAATGATCCAAGGAGTGAGCAGGTTACCCTATGGCCACTGGGCCCAGACTCTCCCACTAGTGGAGGCATCCTCTCCACATCCACTCTATCCAGGCCTTTCGCTATGCGGCGAGTTTCAATGAGGCTTCAAGCACGGCCACCCTGTGTCCGTCGGGGAATGTTGCCGACTGGCCCGCTGCAGACTGCAGGAGTACGTGCTGAGGGGTGCACTGAAGCTCATAGACATAGAAACATAGACAATAGGTGCAGGAGTAGAGGCCATTCGGCCCTTCGAGCCTGCACAGCCATTCAATATGATCATGGCTGATCACCCAACTCAGTATCCTGTACCTGCCTTCTCTCCATACCCCCTGATCCCTTTAGCCACAAGGGCCACATCTAACTCCCTCTTAAATATAGCCAATGAACTGGCCTCAACCACCCTCTGTGGCAAAGAATTCCACAGATTCACCACCCTCTGTGTGAAAAAAAAAATTCTCATCTCGGTCCTAAAAGACTTCCCCCTTATCCTCAAACTGTGACCCCTTGTTCTGGACTTCCTCAACATTGGGAACAATCATCCTGCATCTAGCCTGTCCAACCCCTTAAGAATTTTGTAAGTTTCTATAAGATCCCCCCTCAATCTTCTAAATTGTAGCGAGTACAAGCCGAGTCTATCCAGTCTTTCTTCATATGAAAGTCCTGCCATCCCAGGAATCAGTCTGGTGAACCTTCTCTGTACTCCCTCTATGGCAAGAATGTCTTTCCGCAGATTAGGAGACCAAAACTGTACGCAGCTCGGTGCAGCCAACGCCAAGGCTCGGTGGGGGAGGATCACAGTCTAGGATCCTTCCGCTGGTGGACATGGGGGGGCAGGGTGTGGTGGAGACACCCCTCAAAATAAAGAAAGGGATTCCACGCCAGTGGGGCCACATGAGTAGCATGGGTGCGGGGTGAAACTTGTGAATTGGGGAAACTGTATTGTATGTATGTATAGCCTCCGAGAATGTCGGATGGAGTTTCGTAATAATGCCCCTGTCCCACTTAGGAAACCTGAACGGAAACCTCTGGAGACTTTGCGTCCCACCTAAGGTTTCCGTGCTGTTCCCGGAGGTTGCAGGTGGTTGTCGGAGGTTGCAGGTAGTGGAAGCAGGTAGGGAGACTGACAAAAACCTTCGGGAACCTCCGGGAACCGCACGGAAACCTTGGGTGGGGCGGAAAGTCTCCAGAGGTTTCAGTTCAGGTTTCCTAAGTGGGACAGGGGCTTAATATCATGCATTGTATATATTTATTTCTCGAATATAGTCTATTTTGAAATATTAAAAAAAAAAAAAATTGCTGTCCAAGCTAAGTTTTTCCTCTCTTGTCTTTGCCAGGAATCTGCACCATCCTCTTTGAAACCAGGATGGGATGTCTGGAAGAGAAGATCCCCGAGGAGACGCAGAAGTTCATCGAGGCCGTCTTCGAGATGTTCCGTTGCTCGGCCCTTGTGATCATTTATCCGAAAGTGCTGTGGCCGTACGTCTCCCATTGGAAGAAGTTTGTGGCTGCCTGGGACTACATCTTTTACATCAGTAAGACGAGATCAGATGCAGTGCAATGCTGTGCAGCCTTATAGACCTCTCCCTCCTGAAGTGGACGCAGATGCACTTTCCAAACGGGGAGAGAATCCAGAAACCGGAGGTGCAAAGGGACTCGGGAATGCTGGTGCAGGATTCCCTAAAAGTTCATTTGCAAGTCGAATCGGTAGGAAGGAAGGCAAACACAATGCTAGCATTTATTACAAGAGGGCTAGAATACAAGTCAAATCACATTTATTTATATAGCACATTTAAAATACAACTCTCGTTGGTCAAAGTGCTTTACATTTGTTATAAGAATAGTATAGACAAACAAACTACATACATATATACATATAGCCCTCGCTCAGTGGACGTCAGGAAAGGCTTGGGAGTATAGATAAGTTTTTAGTCTTAATAATAATAATAATAAATTTTGTTTATGGGCGCCTTTCAAGAGTCTCAAGGACACCTTACAAAAATTTAGCAGGTAGAGGAAAAACATGTAAGGGGAATGTAATAAATATTAGAGACATGACTAGTACACAAAGTAAAGACAGAATTCAATACAAAACACAATATGAGGCAATTAATGCACAGATGAAAAGGGAGGGGGACGTGGGGCTAGGGATAGGCAGAGGTTAAGAGATGGGTCTTGAGGCGGGACTGGAAGATGGTGAGGGACACGGAATTGCGGATCAGTTGGGGGAGGGAGTTCCAGAGCCTGGGAGCTGCCCTGGAGGAGGCTCTGTCCCCAAAACTGCGGAGGTTGGACTTGTGGATGGAGAGGAGACCAGCTGATGTGGATCTGAGGGACCGTGAGCGTTGGTAGGGGGAGAGGAGGTCAGTGAGATATGGGGGGGCCAGATGGTGGAGGGCTTTGTAGGTGAGGATCAGGATTTTGTAGGTGATCCGGTGAGAGATGGGAAGCCAGTGAAGTTGTTTGAGGACTGGAGTGATGTGATGCCAGGATTTGGTGTGGGCGATGAGTCGGGCGGCTGCGTTCTGGACCAGTTGGAGTCGGTTGATGTAGGTGGAGCTGATGCCAAGGAGAAGTGAGTTGCAATAGTCCAGTCGGGAGGAGATGAAGGCATGGATGAGTCTTTCAGCAGCAGGCGGTGTGAGAGAGGGTCTGAGTTTGGCGATGTTGCGGAGATGAAAGAAGGAGGTTTTAATGACATGGCGGATGTGAGGCTCAAGGGAGAGGGTGGAATCAAAGATCACGCCAAGGTTGCGGGCCTGGGGAGATGGGGAGACAGTGGTGCCGTCGATGGTGAGAGTGGGGTTATTGATTTTGCTGAGTGTAGCTTTGTAGCCTATGAGGAGGAATTCTGTCATCGCTGTTGAGTTTGAGGAAATTATGCTTAAGTCTTGACTTAAAGGAGTCGATGGAGGAGGCAGTTCTGATGGGAAGGGGGATGCTGTTCCACAGTCTAGGAGCTGCAACCGCAAAGGCGCGGTCGCCCCTGAGCTTATGCCTAGACCGCGGGATATTCAGCAGCCCCAAGTCGGCCGATCTGAGGGACCTGGAGGTGGAGTGGTGGGTGAGAAGACTTTTAATGTAGGAGGGGGCAAGCCCATTGAGGGCTTTGTAGACATAGAGGAGGGTCTTGAAATGTATACGGAACCGCACAGGGGGCCAGTGGAGAGAGGCCAGGATCGGGGTGATGTGGTCCCTTTTTCGGGTGCCCGTCAGGAATCTCGTACACTGCGGCGTTTTGGACCAGTTGCAGGTGGGACAGGGAAGATTGGCTGATGCCAGTGTAAAGAGAGTTGCAGTAATCTAGGCAGGACAATAAACAGGGATGTAATGTGGAGGCTCTATGAGGTGCTGGGAAGGCCGCATTTGGAGCATTGTGAGCAATTTTGAATGAATGAATAAGTCTATTGGCCAAGTATATTCAAATACAAGGAATTTGCCTTGGTGCTCCGCCCGCAAGTGACATATCTTGAGTCCCATATTTGAGGAAGGATGTGCTGGCTCTGGGGAGGGTCCAGAGAAGGTTTACAAGAATGATCCCGTGAATGAGTGGGTTAACATAGAAGCATAGAAACATTGAAAATAGGTGCAGGAGTAGGCCATTCGGCCCTTTGAGCCTGCACCACCATTAGATATGATCATGGCTGATCATCCAACTCAGTATCCTGTACCTGCCTTCTCTCCATACCCCCTGATCCCTTAGCCACAAGGGCCACATCTAACTCCCTCTTAAATATAGCCAATGAACTTGCCTCAACTACCTTCGGTGGCAGAGAATTCCACAGATTCACCACTCTCTGTGTAAAAAATGTTTTTCTCATTTCGGTCCTAAAAGACTTCCCCCTTATCCTTAAACAGTGACCCCTTGTTCTGGACTTCCCCAACATCGGGAACAATCTTCCTGCATCTAGCCTGTCCAACCCCTTAAGAATTTTGTAAGTTTCTATAAGATCCCCCCTCAATCTTCTAAATTCTAGCGAGTACAAGCCGAGTCTATCCAGTCTTTCTTCATACGAAAGTCCTGACATCCCAGGAATCAGTCTAGTGAACCTTCTCTGTACTCCCTCTATGGCGTTTTGATGAACACATGATGAGCGTCTGTAGGCACTGGGCCCGTACTGGCTGGAGTTTAGAAGGATGAGGGGAGGGACCTCATTGAAACTTACCGAATAGTGAAAGGCCTGGGAAGTGTGGATGGAGAGGATTGTCCACACTAGTGGAAAACATCCTCTAAACTCCAGCGAGTACAGGCCCAGTGCCGTCAAACGCTCATCATATGTTAACCCACTCATTCCTGGGATCATTCTTGTAAACCTCCTCTGTACCATCTCCAGAGCCAGTACATCCTTCCTCAGATATGGGGCCCAAAATTGCTTGCAATAATCCAAATAATAATAATAATAATAATAATAATAATAATAATAATAATATCTTTTATTGTCATTGCACATCAGTGCAACGAGATTTAGTGTGCAGCTCCACTGATGTACAAGAAAGGTAAATAAATACAATACATAAATAAGCAAGCTGAACTGATTGACGTGACCATCTGAGTGAGACTGTCCAAAGGGAGTGGGTGGGGGGGCACTCATTAGGGCCGGTTCAGAGCCGCTATAGCTCTTGGGATAAAACTGTTCCTGAGTCTGGAGGTTCGGGCGTAGAAGGCCTTGTAACGTCTGCCGGAGGGAAGTAGTTGAAACAGACCGTGGCAGAGGTGTGATGAGTCCTTATGGATGCTGAGGGCATTCCTGAGGCACCGCGTGTGGTAGATGCCCTCCAAGGCTGGTAGCTCTGTCCCGATGATCCGCTGCGCTCTGTTGACGACGCGCTGAAGAGCTCTCCTCTCCGCCTCCGTGCAGCTGAGATACCACACAGAGATGCCATACGTTAGTATGCTCTCTGTGGTGCAGCGGTAGAACGTTGTCGGCAGCTGTTGGGGCAGACCAGTCTTTTTTAATGTCCTCAGGAAGAACAGTCGTTGCTGTGCCTTCTTGACCAGCGCGGCGGTGTTTGTGGACCATGTGAGGTCTTCTGAAATGTGAGTGCCCAGAAACTTAAAGCTGGACACTCTCTCCACACTTTCCCCGTAAATGTGGCCTGACCAGCGCCTTATATAGAGCCTCAACATGACATTACTGATTTTGCATTCTAACCCTCTTGAAATAAATGCCAACATTGCGTTTGCCCTCTTTACTACCGATTTGACTTGTAAATGAACCTTTTGGAATCCTGCACCAGCACTCCCAAGTCCCTTTGCAACTCCGATTTCTGTATCTCCGTTCCGATCTCCCCATAAGGAAAATAGTCTATGCCTTTATTCCTACTACCAAAATGCATGACTCCACATTTTGCTGCACTATATTCCATCTGCCCGCTCTCCCAATCTGTGCAAGTCCTCCTGCAGACTCCCTGCTTTCTCTACACTGCCTGCCCCCTCCACCTGCTTTTTGTATCATCTGCAAACGTAGCCACAAAGCCTTCAATCCACTCGTCCAAAGTTCATCCAAAGCCTTCAATCCACTTGTCCAATTTGTATCTTTCCTCTAGCCAGCATCTGCAGTTCCTTGTTTCTCCGTCTCAATAGGATGTTGGTCAGGCCGCATATGGAGTATCGCACGCAGTTGTGGGCGCCGCAATGCAGGAAGGATGTAGAGGCTCAAGAAAGGGTGCAGAATGACGTAGAATCAAGGAACTGCAGATGCTGATTTACAAAAAAATTACAAAGTGCTGGAGTAACGGTATGAACCATCACTAGACATGGGTGAAGTCTCGGGTGGCTGATGTTGTGCCTTAACTTAAGAAATAAGGGGGCAGATTATTATCTCAATGGGGTTAGGTTAGGTAAGGGGGAGGTGCAGCGAGACCTGGGTGTCCTTGTACACCGGTCACTGAAAGTTGGCTTACAAGTATAGCAGGCAGGGAAGAAAGCTAATGGAATGTTGGCCTTCATAACAAGAGAATTTCAGTATAGGAGTAAAGAGGTTCTTCTGCAGTTGTCTAGGGCTCTGGTGAGACCACATCTGGAGTATTGTGTACAGTTTTGGTCTCCTAATTTGAGGAAGGACATCCTTGTGATTAAGGCAGTGCAGCGTAGGTTCACGAGATTGATCCCTGGGATGGCGGGACTGTCATATGAGGAAAGATTGAAAAGACTAGGCTTGTATTCACTGGAGTTTAGAAGGATGAGGGGATATCTTATAGGAACATATAAAATTATAAAAGGACTGGGCAAGCTAGATGCAGGAAAAATGTTCCCAATGTTGGGCGAGTCCAGAACCAGGAGCCACAGTCTTAGAATAAAGGGGAGGTCATTTAATACTGAGGTGCGAAGAAACCTTTTCACCCAGAGAGTTGTGAATTTATGGAATTCCCTGCCACAGAGGGCAGTGGAGGCCAAGTCACTGCATGGATTTAAGAGAGAGTTAGATAGAGCTCTAGGGGCTAGTGGAGTCAAGGGATATGGGGAGAAGGCAGGCACGGGTTATTGATTGGGGACGATCAGCCATGATCACAATGAATGGCGGTGCTGGCTCGAAGTGCCGAATGGCCTCCTCCTGCACCTATTGTCTATGTTTCTATGTTTCTAATCCACCCACTAGGGACGATTCTGCAGAAGCCAATTAGTTTCTTCTGTCTTTAGCCGAGAAGCTGGTGAACAAGAAGATGAAAGAGATCCAAGAGAACCTGGAGAATGGGAAGGAGGTGCACGGAGAGTATCTCACTTATCTACTAACCAACACCTCAATGACGCCCATAGACATCTACGGCAGCCTGTCCGAGGTGCTGTTGGCTGCAGTGGACACAGTAAGGGCAACAAATTGTTTGATAAAGATCGCATCAAATGGAACAAGCCACTCCTTTGGCCATTAGGGATACAGGGCGGAAACAGGCCCCCCCGGGACCGCTCCCGCCAGCGATCACTCCCTACATCAGCACTGTCCTACACACAATTTACTATTTTTACAGAAGCCAATTAACCTGCAACACTGCACGTCTTGGGAGTGTGGGAGGAAACCGGAGCACCCGGAGAAAACCGGAGCAGGTCACGGGGAGAACGTGCAAACTCCGCACAGGCAGCACCAAAACCTGCCGACTCTCGAGTACGTCGGGTGGTATGGTGTTGATCGGGAGAGTTGCTGCCTTACAGCGGCAGAGACCCGGGATCAATCCTGACTATGGGTGCTGTCTCTTTGGTGTTTGCACGTTTGTACGTACCCTGTGTGGTTTTTCTCCAAGATCTCTGGTTTCCTCCCACACTCCAAAGTCGTACGGGTTTGTAGGTTCATTGGCTTGGCATAAATGTAAAATTGTCCTCTGTGTGTGTGTGTGTGTGTGTGTGTGTGTATGTGTGATAGTGTTCATAGCAAAAGGATTTGAGTATAGGAGCAGGGAGGTTCTACTGCAGTTGTACAGGGTCTTGGTGAGACCACACCTGGAGTATTGCGTACAGTTTTGGTCTCCAAATCTGAGGAAAGACATTCTTGCCATAGAGGGAGTACAGAGAAGGTTCACCAGACTGATTCCTGGGATGGCAGGACTTTCATATGAAGAAAGACTGGATAGACTCGGCTTGTACTCGCTAGAATTTAGAAGATTGAGGGGGGATCTTATAGAAACTTTAAAATTCTTAAGTGGTTGGACAGGCTAGATGCAGGAAGATTGTTCCCGATGTTGGGGAAGTCCAGGACAAGGGGTCACAGTTTAAGGATAAAGGGGAAATCCTTTTGGACCGAGATGAGAAAAACATTTTTCACACAGAGCGTGGTAAATCTCTGGAACTCTCTGCCACAGAAGGTAGTTGAGGCCAGTTCATTGGCTATATTTAAGAGGGAATTAGATGTGGCCCTTATGGAGAGAAGGCAGGTACAGGATTCTGAGTTGGATGATCAGCCATGATCATATTGAATGGCGGTGCAGGCTCGAAGGGCCGAATGGCCTACTCCTGCACCTATTTTCTATGTTCTATGCTTCTATGTTAAGGTGCGGGGATCGCTGGCTGCCACGGACTCAGTGGGCCGAGGGGCCTGTTTCCACGCTGTATCTCTAAATTAAACTAAACTATATTATAACCATATAACAATTACAGCACGGAAACAGGCCATTCGGCCCTTCTAGTCCGTGCCGAACACTTACTCTCACCTAGTCCCATCTACCTGCACTCAGACCATAACCCTCCATTCCTTTCCCGTCCATATACCCATCCAATTTATTTTTAAATGATAAAATCGAACCTGCCTCCACCACTTCCACTGGAAGCTCATTCCACACAGCTTACACTCTCTGAGTAATGAAGTTCCCCCTCATGTTGTCCCTAAACTTTTGTCCCTTAATTCTCAAATCATGTCCTCTTGTTTGAATCTTCCCTACTCTCAATGGAAAAAGCTTATCCACGTCAACTCTGTCTATCCCTCTCATCATTTTAAAGAGCTCTATCAAGTCCCCCCTTAACCTTCTGCGCTCCAAAGAATAAAGACCCATCTTGTTCACCCTTTCTCTGCAACTTAGGTGCTGAAACCTAGGCATCTTTCTAGTAAATCTCCTCTGTACTCTCTCTATTTTGTTGTGTAAGCACACGCCACTAACTCCAGTGAAGATATTTGTTTTTCCTTTCAGACGTCAAATACAACTTCTTGGGTCCTGTACAATCTGGCCAAAGAGCCGTCTATTCAGCAGCAGCTGTATGAAGAAGTGAACAGCGTTTGCCCAGGAGACCAGCTCCCAGCTGCAAAGGACTTTGGCCACATGCCCCTTTTGAAAGCTGTGGTCAGGGAGACTCTACGGTAACATATCTGCACATGAAGTAGGGTCCAGAGGAGGTTTACAAGAATGATCCCAGGAATGAGTGGGTTAGCATATGATGAGCGTTTGACAGCACTGGGCCTGTACTCGCTGGAGTTTAGAAGTTTGAGGGGGGGACCTCATTGAAACTTACAGAAGAATGAAAGGCATAGATAGAGTGGATGTGGAAAGGATGTTTCCACTGGTGGGAGAGTCTAGGACCAGAGGTCACAGCCTCAGAATTAAAGGGAGCTCTTTTAGAAAGGAGGTGAAGAGGAACTTCTTTACTCAGAGGGTAGTTAATAGAAACATAGACATAGAAACATAGAAAATAGGTGCAGGAGTAGGCCATTCGGCCCTTCGAGCCTGCACCACCATTCAATATGATCATGGCTGATCATCCAACTCAGTATCCTGTACCTGCCTTCTCTCCATACCCCCTGATCCCTTTAGCCACAAGGGCCACATTTAACTCCCTCTTAAATATAGCCAATGAACTGTGGCCTCAACTACCTTCTGTGGTAGAGAATTCCACAGATTCACCACTCTCTGTGTGAAAAATGTTTTTCTCATCTCGGTCCTAAAAGACTTCCCCCTTATCCTTAAACTGTGACCCCTTGTTCTGGACTTCCCCAGCATCTAGCCTGTCCAACCCCTTAAGAACTTTGTAAGTTTCTATAAGATCGAACCAGCCGTGACGCAAACCAGCTTGCCTTCCATTGACCCCCATCTACACTTCACGCTGCCTCGGCAAGGCCACCAGCTTAATCAAGGACAAGTCGCACCCTGGTCTCTTCCTTTTTTCTCCCCTCTCCCATCAGTCGTGAGTTACAGGAGCGTGAAAACGCACACCTCCAGATTCAGGGACAGTTTCTTCCCAGCTGTTATCAGGCAACTGAACTGCCCTCTTATGAGCTAGAATGCAGTCCTGACCTCCCATCTACCTCACTGTTTGAGCTATCTTTAATCGGACTTTATCATTCATTGATATGCCTTTGCGCTGAAAGTTGTGATCGCTCTATATCGGTGTAGTCTTCTTTCATGCGTTAGCTCTTTTTTTCCCAGTTCAGTTCAGTTCATTGTCATGTGTACCGAGGTACAGTGAAAAGCCTTTGTTGCATGCAGTCAGCGGTAAGACAATACATGATTACATTCAAGTTCAAGTTCAAGTGAGTTTATTGTCATGTGTCCCTGATAGGACAATGAAATTCTTGCTTTGCTTCAGCACAACAGAACATAGTAGGCATTGACTACAGAACAGATCAGTGTGTCCATATACCATAATATACATATATACACACATGAATAAATAAACTGATCAAGTGCAAATAACAGATAATGGGCTATTAATGTTCAGAGTTTTGTCCGAGCCAGGTTTAATAGCCTGATGGCTGTGGGGAAGTAGCTATTCCTGAACCTGGTCGTTGCAGTCTTCAGGCTCCTGTACCTTCTACCTGAAGGTAGCGGGGAGATGAGTGAGTGGCCAGGATGGTGTCGGTCCTTGATGATGCTGCCAGCCTTTTTGAGGCAGCGACTGCGATAGATCCCCTCGATGGAAGGAAGGTCAGAGCCGATGATGGACTGGGCAGTGTTTACTACTTTTTGTAGTTTTTTTTCAAGCCATTTACAGTGTACAGATACACGATAAGGGAATAACGTTTAGTGCAAGGTAAAGTCAGTAAAGTCCGATAGCACGCAAGTAAAATCTTTTCGCTGTACCTCAACACACGTGACCCTGTGTGTGATACACGTGAGTTTCTTCCCGGCTGTTATCAGGCAACTGAACCATCCTACCACAACCAGAGAGCAGTCCTGAACTACCATCTACCTCATTGGAGACCCTCGGACTGCCCTTGATCGGACTTTCCTGGCTTTACTAAACGTTATTCCCTTATCACGTATCTATACACTGTAAGTGGGTCGATTGTAATCATGTATTGTCTTTCTGCTGACTGGTTTAGTTTAGTTTAGAGATACAACGTGGAAACAGGCCCTTTGGCCCACCGAGTCCGCGCTGACTTGCGATCCCCGCATATTAACACTATCCTACACACACTAGGGACAATTTTTACATTTACCAAATTTTACAATTTACCTACATACCTTCTTCTTGCATGTGGCGGGCACAGCCTAAAGTTGGAGGACAACTTGTTCTATTTGATATTATTTGATTGTGCACGCCGGGTTGATTGCATTCGTCGAAACAGGGCGGACCCACGTGAAGGTGCAACCTCCCACCCCACCTACATACCTGATTGGCGCAAAATGCTGGAGTAATTCAGCGGGACAGGCAGCATCTCTGTAGAGAAGGAATGGGTGACGTTTTAGGGTCGAGACCCTTCTTCAGACTGGTTAGGGATAAGGGAAACGAGAGATATAGACGGTGATGTGGAGAGATAAAGAACAACGGATGAAAGATGTGCGAAAAAGTAACAATGATAAAGTAGACAGGCCGTTGTTAGCTGTTTGTTGGATGAAAATGAGAAGCTGGTGCGACTTGGGTGGGGGAGGGATAGAGAGAGAGGGAATGGCTGGGCTGCCTGAAGTGAGGGGTAACACGAGGGGGAACTTCTGGTAGCTGTGTGGAATGAGCTTCCAGTGGAAGTGGTGGGGGCAGGTTCGATTTTATCATTTAAAAATAAATTGGATAGGTATATGGACGGGAAAGGAATGGAGGGTTATGGTCTGAGTGCAGGTGGATGGGACTAGGTGAGAGTAAGTGTTCGGCATGGACTAGAAGGGCCGAGATGGCCTGTTTCCGTGCTGTAATTGTTATATGGTTATATGGAGAGAAATCAATATTCATACCACTGGGCTGTAAGCTGCCCCAAGTAACCCAAGTTAAAGTAATCTCTGCCCTTCCCCTCTGCTAGGATGTATCCTGTGGTGCCAGGCAATGCCCGCGTCATAGTGGACAAGGATATTGTGGCTGGAGGATATTTCATCCCGAAAAATGTGAGTACAAGATAAAGCAGGAACTCGGAGTCAGTCCCGTGGCTCGGCAAAGCTTGCTCCCTCATGCAAGGTCAAAGTGACCCAAGTGAATCATTATTGAAGTCACAGTCATAGCGTCACACAGCACAGAAACAGGCCCAACACCCCCCCATCTATGCCAGTCCCAACTAGAAACATAGAAACATACAAAATAGGTGCAGGAGGAGGCCATTCGGCCCTTCGAGCCAGCACCACCATTCATTGTGATCATGGCTGATCGTCCCCAATCCATAACCCGTGCCTGCCTTTTCCCCATATCCCTTGACTCCACCAGCCCCTAGAGCTCTATCTAATGCCCCTGTCCCACTTAGGAAACCTGAACGGAAACGTCTGGAGACTTTGCGCCCCACCCAAGGTTTCCGTGCGATTCCCGGAGGTTTTTGTCAGTCTCCCTACCTGCTTCCACTACCTGCAACCTCCGGCAACCACCTGCAACCTCCGGGAACCGCACGGACACCTTGGGCGGGGCGCAAAGTCTCCAGAGGTTTCTGTTCAGGTTTCCTAAGTGGGACAGGGGCATAACTCTCTCTTAAATCCATCCAGTGATTTGGCCTCCACTGCCCTCTGTGGCAGGGAATTCCACAAATTCACAACTCTCTGGGTGAAAAAGTTTTTTCTCACCTCAGTCTTAAATGACGTCCCATTTATTCTAAGACAGTGGCCCCTGCTTCTGGACTCGCCCAACATTGGGACCATTTTACCTGCATCTAGCTTATCCAGTCCTTTTATAATTTTATATGTTTCTATAAGAGCTCCCCCTCATCCTTCTAAACTCCAGTGAATACAAGCCTAGTCTTTTCAATCTTTCCTCATATGACAGTCCCGCCATCCCAGGGATCAATCTGGTGAACCTACGCTGCACTGCCTCAATCACAAGGATGTCCGTCCTCAAATTAGGAGACCAAAACTGTACACAATACTCCAGATGTGGTCTCACCAGAGCCTTATACAACTGCAGAAGAACCTCTTTACTCCTATACTGAAATCCTCTTGTTATGAAGGCCAACATTCCATCAGCTTTCTTCACTGCCTGCTGTACAGAAAGCTAATGGAACTGCCTGCATTTGGCCCATATCCCTCTAAACGTTGCGATAGTCCCTGCCTCGACTACTTCCTCCAATAGCGCTTCATTCATACACCCGCCACCCTTTTGGTACCCCTCAGGTTCTGATCCCCACCTTAAACAAGGTATGGAAACTGAACTATCATGGGCGGCACGGTGGCGCAGAGGTAGAGTTGCTGCCTCGCAGCGCCAGAGACCCGTGTTCCATCCTGACCACGGGCGCTGTGTGTACGTTCTCCCCGTGACCTGCGTGGGTTTCCTACGGATTCGCCCGTTTGCGCCCCCAACCAAAGATGTACGGATTTGTAGGATAATTGGGTTTTGTAAAATTGTAAAGTCTGCCTCCTCCCCATAACCCCCGACACCCAGAGTTGTGAATCTGTGGACATTTCACCCAGAATTGTGTAATTCTGTGGAATTCTCTGGCACAGAAGGCAGTGGAGACCAATTCACTGGATGGTTTCAAGAGAGAGTCAGATTTAGCTCTTAAGGCTAACGGGTTTAAGAGATACTAGAAATTGCCGACAAAGGCCTTTTCAGCTTTAGATCGG
Source organism: Amblyraja radiata (assembly GCF_010909765.2). Classification (NCBI taxonomy): domain Eukaryota; kingdom Metazoa; phylum Chordata; class Chondrichthyes; order Rajiformes; family Rajidae; genus Amblyraja; species Amblyraja radiata. The sequence goes on along the minus strand of NC_045962.1, from coordinate 85,661,918 downwards.
TGAGGGTCTAGAAATTACTGGGTGGTGGAAACAGAAACCATTACCATATTTGAAAAGTATTTGGATGTGTGACATTGCCAACAGGAACAGAATTGTGGACTGAGCACAGGAATGCTGGCTCGAGCCAATAGCTGCTTTTACTTGGATTGATGGGACTCCTTCCCTGCCATAAATTCCAGCATTTGGCAGTGGTGTTGTCCCAAACTTCTGAAGCTGTTGCACTTCATTGTGGTAAATTTGGGAGGCATTGATGAAGTTCTTTGTATCTTTTCTAACCACAGGTGGAGTCCCAGAGGACTGGATGGTAACCTTCATTGTTCCTTTTTTTAAGAAGGAAACTAAATGCACTAGTCCCATCTGCCCACGTTTGGCCGTATCTCTCTAAAACTTTCCAATCCATGTCCAAAAGACTTTTAAATGTTACTAGACCAAGTGCAGACCCGTTGGGTCTGCTCCCCCAATGGTGTGATCCCCCAACCCAATATTCGTCCAATGGAACTGAAGCCGTCCCCAAATGTAAGATTCCAGCACTCCCCTGCCTCCCTCAGCAGTGGATTAAAAAAAAAATCAGATTGCACCTCCCCTGCCTGCTGCAGCAGTGAAAGGTTCAGAGTGTTCCTGTCTTGCAAGTTTGTTTCGAAGTGTGTTGGAAGCTGATAGGAAGGAGCAGCCGTCAACAAATCAAAAGGCAGAAAGTCAACGAATCAAAAGGCAGACAGGCAGCCGGTCGGACGGATGTCGGACGGATGGGGCGAGAGTTTTATAGAATAATAGATAGATAGATGGGGGAAAAAGCAGTAACGGGGCACTGATTTTGGATGATCAGCCATGATCATGTTGAATGATCATGGATAGGGCAGGTATGGAGGGATATGGACCAAGCGCAGGCAAGTGGGACTAGGGTAGATTGGACATTGTTGGCCAGTATGGGCGGGTTGGGCAGAAGGGCTTGTTTCCACACTGTATGACTCTATGAATGGTGGTGCTGACTTGAAGGGCCGAATGGCCTACACCTATATTTAAGGGGGAGTTAGAGGTGGCCCTTGTGGCTAAAGGGATCAGGGGGTATTGAGAGAAGGCAGGTACAGGATACTGAGTTGGATGATCAGCCATGATCATAGTGAATGGCGGTGCAGGGTCGAAGGGCCGAATGGCCTACTCCTGCACCTATTTTCTATGTTTCTATGTTTCTACCTATTTTCTATGTTTTCTCTGTTTCTATGACACTAAAGGAATTTTAATCCTTTAATTCTGAGGCTGTGCCCTCTGGTCTTAGACTCTCCCGCTAGTGGAAACATCCTCTCCACATCCAGGCCTCACCTTCTCCCTTTCTCCACAGACCCTCTTCCACCTGTGCCACTACGCCGCGTGCCAGGAAGCCTTCGCCGACCCGGAGCGCTTCCGGCCGGAGCGATGGCTCCGGAACAGAGGGGGCGAGGAGAAGCCGCACCCCTTCGCCTCCATCCCCTTCGGGTTCGGCACCCGCACCTGCCTGGGCAAGCGGGTGGCGGAGCTGGAGATGTACAGCATGATCTCACGAGTAAGCAGCAACCAGTGCGGGTGGGCGGGCGGGCGGAAGCGAGGGCGGTGTCGTCTCCAAACCTCCCCGACTCCGGGGCTGAGAGGGTGAAGTCATGGGCCTGTCCCACTTAGGCGACTTTTTAGGCGAGTGCAGGAGCTCGTCACATGGCTCGCCACGCGGTGTGTGTCTGTATCACCTTGGCTTTGCACCATGTGAATTTCAGACAGCGCTCCCCCCGCTTGCCCTGGCCCCCGCCTTTGCGATGTGTTTGTGTGTGTGTGTGTGTGTGTGTGCGTGTGTGTGTGTGTGTGTGTGTGTGTCTGTGCGTGTGTGTGAGTGTGTGTGAGTGTGTCTGAGTGTGTATGTGTGTGTGTCTGTGTGTGTGTCTGAGTGTGTATGTGTGTGTGTGAGTGTGTGTGTGTGTGCGTACGTGAGTGCGTGTGCGTGTGTGCGTGTGCGTGTGCGTGTGTGTGTACGTAGCACTAAACATTATAATGTACTCTAAACTGTACTCTACTCTAAACTGAACTTGTTATCTGGATGCTTTCAAGAGAGAGCTAGATAGGGCTCTTAAAAATAGCGGAGTCAGGGGATATGGGGAGAAGGCAGGAACGGGGTACTGATTGGGGATGATCAGCCATGATCACATTGAATGGCGGTGCTGGCTCGAAGGGCCGAATGGCCTACTCCTGCACCTATTGTCTATTGTCTAAATACTGTATTGGGGGCGCCATCCTGTATGGGTATGGCTGCCCAGCGTGCACCTGCCTGTTTTCTCATCTCTTTTTTTTATTTTTAGTGAGTCAAGTGTTTTGTTTTTGGAGGTCTATTCTTTTTTTCTAAGGGGTGGGGGGTGGGGGGGGGGGGGAGGGGGAAACTGCTTTTCTGGGTCCCTACCTGGTTAGAGAGGCGGTTTCCTCCGAGCAGCATCTTGACCCGTCCACGCGGCCTTCCATCGGGGTCTGGAGCGGCGATTCCTGAGGGGACTGGCCAGAACCTCGGCTTCGGCGGAGTCGGCACAGTGCTGGAGCGCTATCGCGGATCGGAGCGGCGATGCCATGCCCGGGTCGCTGCGCTGGAACTCCGGTGAGCTGAAGGCCGTCGATGAGATGAGAAAAATATTTTTCACACAGAGAGCGGTGAATCTGGGGAATTCTCTGCCACAGAAGGTAGTTGAGGCCAGTTCATTGGCTATATTTAAGAGGGAATTAGATGTGGCCCTTGTGGCTAAAGGGATCAGGGGGTATGGAGAGAAGGCAGGTACAGGATACTGAGTTGGATGATCAGCCTTGACCATATTGAATGGCGGTGCAGGCTCGAAGGGCCGAATGGCCTACCCCTGCACCTATTTTCTATGTTTCTATGTTTCTATGTCACCAGTCCTGACACCAAAATAATGTGACAACAGCAGGCAGCATCTACAAAAGATGATGCCTGTAAATTTGTTGCCTGTAAATATTCAAATAAAGGGATCCTGTATACAGAAGCCAGTGGCACGTGGTAGTCTTTGACCCTACCACTTCACTATTTACCACAAATACATCGATAGACATAACTTCTGCATGCATTAGTTTACAGAAAACAAAACATAACAAAAAATGACAAATTGAATGAGCCCTTCTAACATTACAACACTTAGAACTTCACAGGAGTGTTATTAAATAAAATGTGACAAACAGAAGATATTAGAACTGATGAAAAAAAAAGCTCAGTAGACTACAAGAGTATGGGCATCAATGTCAAGGCGGGTATTAGGTGCCCATCCTAATTTGCCCAAGATGGTGAGAAATATTTAGGGATTTTATAAACAAAACATGGATTTGTCAATTTAAGACTACTCAATCAAAACGTTTGGAAAAATATACTGTCAGGGTTGTACGTAAATATCACAACCAAAATCCAAACGCCTAAGAGCAGCAACTGGGAATGCTAGAAATCAGTGAAAATAATTGATAGTTTTGTCCAAGTTTGCAGATGGTAGGAGGAAAGGTTGAGGAAGCAGGGAGCCTGCAGGAAGACTTGGACAGGTTAGGAGAATGGGCAAAATAGTGGCCAATGAAATACAACGTGGATGGTTGTGTACTTGGGTGGTAAGAATAAAGATGTAGACTGTTTTCTAAATGGGGAGAGAATTCAGAAATTGGAGGTTCAAGGAGATGCAAAGGGACTTATGCCCCTGTCCCACTTAGGAAACCTGAACGGAAACCTCTGGAGACTTTGTGCCCCACCCAAGGTTTCCGTGCGGTTCCCGGAGGTTTTTGTCAGTCTCCCTAATGGTCGAAAGTGGTTTCCGCGTAGTCGAGCTTCTTCGATGTTCCGGCGATTATTTCAAAAAATTCAAAACCGGCCGCGACTAAAAATAGGTTGCCGTTTTAAAAATCGGTAATTTTTTAGTTGAAGCCAGTTGCGATGCTAGTTGAAGGTAGTTGCCGGAGGTTGCAGGTGGTTGCCGGAGGTTGCAGGTAGTGGAAGGGAAGACCTTTTTTTCACCCAGTTTTATTCCACTAGGGAGGTCTTACCTTCCACTACCTGCAACCTCCGGCAACCACCTGCAACCTCCGGCAACCACCTGCAACCTCCGGCAACCACCTACAACCTCCGGCAACCACCTTCAACTAGCATCGCAACCGGTTTCAATTAAAAAATTACCGATTTTTAAAACGGCAACCTATTTTTAGTCGCGGCCGGTTTTGAATTTTTTGAAATAATCGCCGGAACATAGAAGAAGCGGAAACCACTTTCCACCATTGACGACTGACGAAAACCTCCGGGAACTTCTGGGAACCGCGGGGAAACCTTGGGTGGGGCGCAAAGTCTCCAGAGGTTTCCGTTCGGGTTACCTAAGTGGGACAGGGGCATTAGGAGTGCTGGGACAGGATTCTCAAAAGGTTAATTTGCAGGCTGAGTCAGTAGTAAGGAAAGCAAATGAAATGTTAGCATTCATGTCGAGATGACTAGGATGTAAAAGCAAAGATGTTGCGTGCTATCCAGTCAGCGGAAAGACAATGCATGATTACTATCGAGCCATTGACAGTGTATAGATATATGATAAGGGAATAACGTTTAGTGCAAGGTAAAGCCTGTAAAGTCCGATCAAGGATAGTCCTTGGGTCACCAATAAGGTAGTTAGTAGTTCAGGACTGCTCTCTGGTTGTGATAGGATGGTTCAGTTGCCTGATAACAGCTGGGAAGAAAATGTCCCCGAATCAGGAGGTGTGAGTTTTCATACTTCTGTACCTCTTGCCCGATGGGAGAGGGGAGAAGAGGCCAGTGTGCGACTTGTCCTTGATTATGCTGCCGGCCTTGCCGAGGCAGCGTGAAGTATAAACAGCTGGGAAGAAACGTTCCCTGAATCTGGAGTTGTGCATTTTCACACTTGCGTAGCTTTTGTTTTCTGTGTCTGTGTCTGATTTCCGTTCCTCTTGTTGTTTCCCTCAGCTGATCAAGAACTTTGAGGTCCGACCCGACCCAGAGGGGAAAGTGGTGATGGCCAAGACCAGGACTCTGCTCTTCCCTGGGAGTTCCATCAACCTGCAGTTCATCGACAGGGTGTGAATGAGTTCAGACCCACCCTCCTCCCTGCTCTTCACCACCTTCCCCCCTCTCCCCACACACACATCTTCCGTCTTAGCAACTCCCGTAGTGCCAAACTGTGGTCTGACTGTTGCGGTGGTACAGTGGTAGTGTGCCAACACTAACACTATCCTACACGCACTAACACTATCCTACACACACACACTAGAGACAATCTACAACTTTTAACAAGCCAATTAGCCGACAAACAGGCACGTCTTTGGATTGTGGGAGGAAACCGGAGCACTCGGAGAAAACCCACGCAGGTAATGGGAAGAACGTGCAAACTCCATACAGACAAGCACCCTTCGTCAGGATCGAACCCGGGTCTCTGGCGCTGTAAGGCAGCAAATCTACCGCTGCACCGCCGTGCTTGGTAGCTCTCTCAGTGTGATCTTGGAAGTAAGTTAAGAGCCTGTCCCACGAGCATGCGGGGCAGGCCGTTGCTGCGCGGAATTTTTGAACACGGTCAGTTTTTCGGAGCCCCGCGCGATGTCGGGACCAGCTCCGCACGACTCCATACGGCTCGGGCGATCGAAGTGGGACCGGCCCCGCGAGGCCGTACGGCTCAAGCGACCACGTTAGGTCGTGCTTGCCGCATGGAGTCGCATGCTCGTGGGACAGGCCCTTAAGTAAGTTTATTGGCCAAGTATTAACATACAAGGAATTTGCCTTGGTGCTCCGCCCACAAGTAACAACATGACATACAGTGACAGTTACGAATGACTCAGAAAACACTAAACATTAATAATAATAAAACATTAATGATAAAACACCATTGATCAAGCATGTGAACCAACAAAATACCAGATCAAAGGGAGGCTGCAGATTTTTGGCTGTTGAGTAGAGCAACTACTCGTGGATAAAAACTGTTTTTATGTCTGGCTGTGGCAGCTTTGACAGTCCGGAGTCGCCTTCCAGAGGGAAGTGCTTCAAAGAGTTTGTGGCCAGGGTGAGAGGGGTCAGAGATGATCTTGCCCGCTCGCTTCCTGGCCTTTACAAGGATCATGAATTCTTGAGTAATCTGCGAATTCCCATCAACACACAACACAATGACCCCCCGTCTACCGATGAGGCTATTCATAGTTCTAATTGCCACAAGCTAACTTTGGCCGTGAGATTTCTCTGCTTTCGGCCTATAATCTTTGTGAACTTTATAATCTTTTTTTCTTGTGCCATTGGTTGGTTAAGATGTAAAACAAAGAAAGTAAGAGCGCATGATGTAATCCTTGACATTGTCCTTTTCTTTGGCAGAATGATTTTCATCTTGAAAATGTACATGATCTCCCTTTATGTGAAATAAAAAGATATTGTGGTCTAAACATAGTCATTCAACGGTTAATTATTTGGGGAGAACATAAGGCACAAAGTGCTGGATTAACATAGAAAATAGGTGCAGCAGGAGTAGGCCATTCGGCCCTTCGATTCAATGTGATCACGGCTGATCATCCAAAATCAGTACCCCGTTCCTGCTTTTCCCCCCATATCCCTTGATTTATTTTGTCCCAAGAGCTACGTCTAACGCTCTCTTGAAAACATCGGGTCAGGCACCATCTCTGGAAGTGGCGGCGCTGCCCTAGCAGCTGTGGCTCGCCTGCAGTCCATTTGTCTTTTCTCTTTTTGTTTTCTTTTGTCCCATTGTTACAGTTTATTTTAGTTGTGTATGTGTTGGGGGGGGGGGGGGGGGGGGGGAGCTTGCGGCCTCCAACTGGGACCGACCTCGAGGCTCCGGAGGCAGAGCCAGCCAGGACTTACCAACGCGAGGCTGGCCGACTTCGGGTCTGCGGCGGTGGCGACCCGACTTCGGATCCTCGGCGGCTTCGGCCGCGGGCCCAGTGGACGACATTGTCGGGAGCTCGCAGGTCCCGGGTTGGTGACCTGTTTTTCCAGAGCTCACGCAACAACAGCTTCGTCCGCTGGACTGGAGGGCGGCAGCTTCGACCGCCCCGGGCCGCGGAGTTTGAACCGGCACGTTCGCGGAGCTCGGATTCGCCCGCGGGAGTTACCATCACCCGGCGGGGTCACAACATCGGAAGCCTGGATCGCCTCAGCGCAGAGGGAGAACAAGGAGGGAAGAGACAAGGACTTTAAAACTTTTGCCTTCCATCACAGTGAGGAGGTGCCTGGTAGACTTACTGTGGTAGAAGTTAAATCTGTGTTAAGTGTGTGTTTTGTTACTTTATTCTATGTTATGACTGCAAGGCAGGAAATTTCGTTCAGACTGGACAGTCTGACTGACAATAAAGGATAGAAACATAGAAAATAGGTGCAGGAGTAGGCCATTCGACCCTTCGAGCCTGCACCGCCATTCAATATGATCATGGCTGATCATCCAACTCAGTATCCCATACCCGCCGTCTCTCCATTCCCCCTGATCCCATTAGCCACAAGGGTCACATCTAACTCCCTCTTAAATATAGCCAATGAACTGGCCTCAACTACATTCTGTGGCAGAGAATTCCAGAGATTCACCACTCTGTGTAAAAAATGATTTTCTCATCTCGGTCCTAAAAGATTTCCCCCTTATCCTTAAACTGTGACCCCTAGTTCTGGACTTCCCCAACATCGGGAACAATCTTCCTGCATCTAGACTGTCCAACCCCTTAAGAATTTTGTAAGTTTCTATAAGATCCCCCATCAATCTTCTAAATTCTAGCGAGTACAAACCGAGTCTATCCAGTCGTTCTTCATATGAAAGTCCTGCCATCCCAGGAATCAGTCTGGTGAACCTTCTCTGTACTCCCTCTATGGCAAGAATGTCTTTCCTCAGATTAGTCTCTTTCGTCCCAAGAGCTAAATCTAACGCTCTCTTGAAAACATAGGGTCAGGCACCATCTCTGGATGCAAATCTGACTGATTTTCCCCTCTCACCTTAATTGCCTATTTATATGACTGTTTTCATGTACTGTACTCTTTTTTGTTTCTCTATTAAGGATTTTACAGTTTAAGGATAACGGGGAAATCTTTTAGGACTGAGATGAGAAAAACATTTTTCACACAGAGAGTGGTGAATCTGTGGAATTCTCTGCCACAGAAGGTAGTTGAGGCCAGTTCATTGGCTATATTTAAGAGGGCTGATTTTAGATGATCAGCCATGATCATATTGAATGGCGGTGAAGGGCCAAATGGCCTACTCCTACACCTATTTTCTATGTTTCTATGTTTCTACTACATTTACATAGTATATGTAGAAACAAGGAACTGCAGATGCTGGTTTATACCAAAGATAGACTCAAAGCACTGCTTTCAGGGGTCATGGGTGAAGGCAGGAGAATAGTAAGATTAAACGAGAACTTACCAGTTTGAAGTTTGATCTTGATTTTATGAGGAGTTACGATGAGCGATTACGTGAAGAAGGGCCGTCCGTCTGCGTGCGCGTCAATCTTCAAAGCAGCGGTGTTAAATCACAGATAAAAAGAAGACCTGAGAATAGTAAGATTGTGAAAAACTTGAACTTCCATATGACCTTGATAGTATGAGGGTGGGAGCGGTGGGCACGTAATCGCTCATCGTAACTCCTCATAAAATCAAGATCAAACTTCAAACTGGTAAGTTCTCGTTTAATCTTACTATTTTACTTCGGAGTCACGTTAGTGACTACGTGAAGATTTCAAAGCTCTGTGATTTTACGCCGGTTACGAATCCAACGTCACACACTGAATGGATTGACCATGGATGCGTGTAATCATTAAAGCAGTCAGACATTACGTAGTTAAGTAAAGAAACTGATGCTTTAAATGAAAGAAAAGTTTAAAAAAAAGTTACTCCTCCCAACCTTGGGGGGAAACTAAGGGACAGAACTTAAAATGGTACGTGCAAATACCCCCAGTCCGGTTATGGGTTTGTTATAAAAACCGGTGGACCGTTATTTCATTCGTCCATCCTGCAGCCACTAGGATGTCATTAAGGGGCACGTCCATAGCTCTTGCTGCCGACGTAGATGCAGCCCTGGTGGAGTGAGATTTAACGATATAAATGTTCACTCCTGCTACCGCCATTACCTCCTTTGACCATTTGGAGATGATTTGAGTTGATACCTTCTGGTGTGGTTTTTATGGCTGATGAGGACCGATTGTTCTGAGCCTCTGAGGTTCTCCGTAACTCTCAGATAGTGGTGTTAGTACGTTACCACACACACAACCATTGGTCCTCTGGATATGCCAAGAACTGGATCTCCATCCCTGGCATTCCTGGCCTGCTCTGTTTTATCAGGTTCCTGATTAGGAATGTTATGTTGTTCATATTGGTGGTCATGTAGTCCAACTGTAACTTTTGCAGTGTCTGGACTCATTGTCAGCATGCCACATTCAGGGTTAGTTACAGGCGGTTCCCACTGTCAAAGTAGGGTTTGTACCACGCTCACATCCCATGTGTCAGTGTACCTTGGCCTTGGAGGTATTAAGTTGTAAATTCCCTTCATGAATTTTGTTGTAAAGGGGTGCGTTCCTATCGACCCATGCCCTGCTTCCAGCATCAGATAGGAGGAGAGTGCGCCTCTGGCACTATAGATTGCACTATAACTTTGTTTATAGTTATAGTACAGAGTTGATAGGAACTCCAAGACATCCGTTATCCGAACTGTGTTGTATTTGTTCGGACAGTCCTATGCCTTGACATGGCCTCCTCAGAATCTGCAGACCAACAAGTTAATACATTCATGTAGTGGATGATTGCTCCCTGTAACTGGGTTCACTAGGAGGTCCCTGCTCTTGGGCACAGCCATAACTGGCTGGACTATAATTCCCAATTTTTTTGGGGACCAGGCTTGAGTAGGCCAATCTGGCACTACCAATATGCCTGTGGCTTAGTCTTGCTTGATTTTGGTCAAGCATCGGTTTGTGAGACAAATTGGCGGAAAGCATACATAAACATTCCTCCCCAATTGAGGGAGAAAGCATCCACTGCCTTAGCTCCTGGATCCAGCTCGCAGGACACATATCTGGGTAACTGATGTTTTGGTCTAGATGCAAACAGATCAATATCTGGTATGCCAAATCATGTAGTTATTTTGTTAAATACTGTCTGATTCAACATCCATTCTGTGTTGTTATTAAACATTCGTGATCCAGCATCTGTCACCGTGTTATATCTACCTCGTAGATTTCCCAAATATTCCTCTCGATACACCAGTGCCAAATGAGGTTCGACAATCTGTCGTAAGATACAGATTTTACACCACCCTTGTGATTGATATATGCCACCGCAGTGGTGTTATCAATCTGAATTTGAACAAGCACAGGTTGCATATCGCTACAGAAAACCTTGAGTCTACATTGTGCCCCCAACAATTCTGGGTAATTGATTCCCTGTGTTGGGGAATTACAGACTCCTGCTCATTCCATCTGCCCCCACAGGCTCCCCATCCTTAGCCGCTTGCATTGGTCTGAACCACCGATGGCTTTCGAGCAAAATTTCCCTTGAGCTGTCTCTCGTTCGTTATCCACCATAGTTTATCAACAATGGCCTCTGCTGGTAATCCATAGTTTTGCCAATTTGGCCTGCATGTAATCTGAGTGTTCGTTCCTTTGCTCGCTGTAAATTCTGGTAACGCAAAGGCCCGTGACGTACTGCTGGAAATGCAGGTACTATTTGCCAATTACACTCGCTGTTTGCCTGATAGATGGCTAGTATTTGACTATCAGGTCATAGCAGGCTTACTTAATCTTGTTGTTTGCCCCTCGGCAAAGTCACCAACATATTTACTGTTTTTAATAGTAAATCCTAGGTAATCAATTACCCTTGTAGGTGTCAATTTTGATTTAACTGGATGGATGAGGTAACCAATTCTTTCAAACAGGGTTTTGGTTTGCTTTGACTGATGCTTCTGCCAATTCTTGGTGACTCCAAATTGAAAATGTCCTCCAAATATGCCATTACTATGTGGTTTTGAGACCTTTGTAGTCCCAGAATTGGTTTCCGTAGTTTAGTCATAGTCTAGGAGCTGCTGTCAACCCATTTGGCAGAGCCATGCCATCCAGTTAAACTTCAAATATCTCCTGTTCTTAGTGAATAGACACCGAATAGTATGCATCTTTGAGGTTGATGCATGCCATGTGACCATTTTATAGGAAGCTCCTATAAAACAGTTGTTAGACCGTAACAAAATTTTACTGTTCTGAAAGTCTATACTGCTCAAATGAGTTAAACCTGGATGAAGTGACATCCTCCATCTGTCACCTGTCCTGGAAGGCAATCCTGCCCATAATACTGGGCCTGCCTCGAAGACAATTCCGGTCCGAGTTCCAAGTCTGCTTGGAACCTATGTATGTTGTGCAGTAAAATAATCACATGTTGTTATCTGTTTTTTAAAACCAGATCTGAAATTCATGTTATTGTCATTTTGAACAAAAAACACAAGAGTAAAATTACCAACATGTAACTGGTCCACAATCCCTTGTTTCGGTAAACCCAGACCCACCTACCTCCATGGCTACCGGTGGTCTTGTGGTAAGCCCAAAGGCCCCTGATGCGGGTTTCATATTTCCGTGCCCAGCTTTCAAGCTACCACCGGCTTCAGTGAACTGCTTATCCCCTATGGAGGTGTGGGGTGTGTTTGTCGCCTACTGATGAAGTTTGCTTGTCGTTGTACCTTGATTGGTCCGACAGCTTTTGCTTCCTTCTTCTGGTCTTACCTGAAGAGAGGATTCGGCGGCTGGTTTCTCCAATGTCACCCTGATAGCGCTGTTCCCTTGCCGGCATTTGTGCGAATATTCTGCCAACTGCTGGCTCTTGAGGCCATATGCATGTGCTTCAGTATGTTCATACTTTAAATTCGAGATCAGTTACCTACTGATCACTCACACTCCCCTCCACTGACAGTGAGATTTGTAGGCAGCCCTGAAAACAGCTGCTGATTATTGATTATACCTTTAATAATCCTTTACAGGAAATTACAGTGCCATGACAGCTTCAAGACAGACATAACACCACACATTTCCTCAAATGGCTTCCAAACTTAACAAGTTAAAATACAAGTTAAAATACAAGTTAAAATACAATTAATTTAAAAAAAAGTGCAGTTATTTATGCGCATTATATAACCTTATAGCAGCTGGTAAACAGGACTTCCTATGTCTCTCAGTTTTGCACATTGGTGCAATCAGCCTCTGACTGAAGATGCTGCTCTTGATCACCTTCAGGGCATGGAGTGGGTGAGTGGGGTTGGTCATTATTGAACCCAGTTTGTTCAGAGATCTGGCCTCTGCCACCTGCTGGACCGTTCGTTGCTCAGCCCCGACCACTGAGCCGGCCTTCCTGATCAGCTTGTCCAGTCTGTTTTTGTCCGCTATGCGGGCGCCATCTCCCCAACAGGCCACAGCAAAAAACAGAGCACTGGCCACCACTGAATGGTAGACACTGCACAGTAGGGGTTGGCAGATGTTAAATGACCTCAGCCTCCTTAAAAAATACAGTCGGCTTTGTCCCTTCCTGTACACCGCCTCCATATGACACTTCCAGTCCAGCTCACTGTCAAGCTGCACCCCAAGGTACCTGTGGTTAGCGACCACCTCCACCTCAGTGCCCTTAATGGTGATTGGTGTTGCTTGAGTCCTCCTCCTCCCCCTCCTCCCCCTCCTGAAGTCCACAACTATCTCCTTGGTTTTTTTGGTGTTAAGATGGAGGTTATTGTGTGCACTCCACTCCACAAGTTACTTATTATGTCTCTATACTCCTCCTCATTGCCCCCTTTAATGAGGCCGACAACAGCTGTGTCATCCGAAAACTTCTGCAAAAAGCAGCTGTTGGTGTTATATTGGAGATCCGCTGTGTAGATGGTAAACAGGAACGGAGCCAGCACAGTTCCTTGTGGAGCCCCTGTGCTGCTCAAGATGGTGCCCGAGACACTGTTCTGTAGGCGCACGTACTGTGGTCTGAGGGAAAGGTAATCCAAACACCACAGTACCAGTGATGGATCCACTTTCATCTTCTCCATCTTCTCCCCTAGCAGTCGGGGCTGAATTGTGTTGAAGGCGCTTGAGAAGTCAAAAAATGTAATCCTTACAGATGCATCAGTAGTGTCCAAATGTGTGTACACCCTCTGCAGCATGTAAATGAGGGCATCATCAACACTGATGTTAGGCTGATATGCAAACTGTAAAGGATCCATTTGATTTGACACACTAGTCCTGATGTAGGAAAGGACAAGTCTCTCAAATGTCTTCATTATATGTGAAGTGAGCGCTACTGGTCTGTAGTCATTGTGGAGAGTGGGATGGGTCTTCTTTGGGACAGGTACCAGGCAAGATGTTTTCCACAGCCTTGGAACCTTCTGTAGACGCAAGCTCAGGTTGAACAGGTGTGTTAGAATACCACACAGCTCTGAAGAGCAAGTCTTCAGTAGCCTTGGGCTGGTGTCATCAGGCCCCACTGCTTTCCCTGGCTTCAGTCTGTCCAGCATCACCTTGACCTGAGCAGTATGAAGAGTCATGGGTGGGGCTGCCGGTGGAGTGGGAGGTGGAAAGAGGGGACTCCGTACAGGTGACATCTCAGGAGTGATGGAGAGAGGGATGGGAGGTGGAGAGGAAGCAGCAATGGTCAGCAGACCAGGTGGGGGAGGCTGGGGTGGTGTGGGGCAGTCAAATCTGTTGAAGAATCTGTTCAGATCATCAGCCAGACTCTGTTCACCATCAGGCAGTGTACCACCATTCTGCTTCATGCCCGTGATCTTTCGCATTCCAGCCCATACCTGCTTCACACCATCTTGCTGCAGCTGTCGTTCTAATTTGAGCCTATAGGCTTCTTTCCCCTCCTTAATCCTCACCTTCAGTTCCTTTTGAAGTTCTTTGATTTTATTCCTGTCACCCTCCCTGAAAGCCTTTTTCTTCTCATTTAGTAAGGCCTTCAGGCTGCTGGTAATCCAAGGTTTGTTATTAGGGTAGCAACGAATTACCCTGGGTGGCATGATGTCATCATAACAGAAATTGATGTAATGGGTAATGCATTCTGTTAGTCCATCAATGTCTTCCCCATACTCCTCACAGAACGCATCCCAATCTGTTGTCTCAAAACAATACCTCAGGGCTTCATCTGCCTCAGGATACCAGTCTCTTGATGTTCTGATGGTGACAGGCAGTCTTGTGGTAAGCCCAAAGGCCCCTGATGCGGGTTTCATATTTCCGTGCCCAGCTTTCAAGCTACCACCGGCTTCAGTGAACTGCTTATCCCCTATGGAGGTGTGGGGTGTGCTTGTCGCCTACTGATGAAGTTTGCTTGTCGTTGTACCTTGATTGGTCCGACAGCTTTTGCTTCCTTCTTCTGGTCTTACCTGAAGAGAGGATTCGGCGGCTGGTTTCTCCAATGTCACCCTGATAGCGCTGTTCCCTTGCCGGCATTTGTGCGAATATTCTGCCAACTGCTGGCTCTTGAGGCCATATGCATGTGCTTCAGTATGTTCATACTTTAAATTCGAGATCAGTTACCTACTGATCACTCACACTCCCCTCCACTGAGAGTGAGATTTGTAGGCAGCCCTGAAAACAGGTGCTGCCGCAGGCCCCTGAGGATACCTGCGCTGACATGGCCCCTCCAGCGGACCTGAATGAGATTCTTGCTTTGGGTCAGACTGAAACTGACCGTGGATGCTCCTCTCCTCAGAGCAGGAGACATTTGTGCAGCCCTGAAACAGGTGCCGCTGCCTGCGGGTTCTCCATAATTCCCGGGCTGATAACTCCCTCCTTTGGAGTATATCATTGTGGAGTTTTGTTTTCCCCATGTGCGAGGCTGCTGGCACGGCCTGCTGTAGAGGCCCGTGCTGATACTGCTCCCTCCTTCGGAGCAGATCATTGTTGGAGCAACTTCTCCATAAGTTGCTCCATGTGGGAGAGTCGTCCTCAGACGCTCTCCGTTGAGGGAGGGTATCCCTCTTCCCCGGACTCATCTGAGTCAACGGGTGTCAGACTTGCGGGTGGTTTTTACGTCCCGCAGGGCCACCACGGAGCTCCTCCTCCTGCACCAAGTCTTTCCTGCCGGTTCTGCCGGGGGTAATGTCGGGAACAAGACCGTCGCCCGCTACTGGGAATGCTGCGGTCTTCGGCAGCCGACTTCCCCGCGGACCGTCTCCTCGACATCTGGGCCCTGAAACTACAAAAAAGCTTAAAGTCCGAGAGAACGCAGGTAAGTAGTTCAACTTTCCTTATCTGCCGATCCTGGCGGCTGGGAGGACACAGTGCCTCTCCAGTCCGTCATGCGCGTTGCGTTCAGACGTAATGACGCGCACGCAGACGGGCGGCCCTTCTTCACGTAGTCACTCACGTGACTCCGAAGTAAAATGGGGTTAAGAAGGAAAGATCAGCCATGATTGAATGACACATTAAACCTGATGGGCTGAATGGCCTAATTATCCTATCACTTATGAACTTACGAACTAACTCAGCAGGTCAGGCAGCATCTCTGGAGAACATGGATAGGTGACGTTTCGGCACCTGTAGGTTTGATTAGACTGTAGGAGGAGAAGCGTTGGGAAAGGGCTTATGGTCTCCACATGTCCTATGTAGGAAGGAACTGCAGATGCTGGTTTAAACCAAAGATGGACACAAAATGCTGGAGTCACTCAGTGGGGACAGGCAGCATTTCTGGAGAGAATTTCGTATTTCGGGTCGAGACATAGAAAGAAATAGGTGCAGGAGGAGGCCATTCGGCCCTTCGAGCCAGCACCGCAATTCAATGTGATCATGGCTGATCATCCCCAATCAGTATCCCGTTCCTGCTTCTTCCCCCATATCCCTTGATTCCCTTAGCCCTAAGAGCTAAATCTTGAAAACATCCAGTGAATTGGCCTCCACTGCCTTCTGTGGCAGAGAATTCCACAGATTCATGACTCTCTGGGTGAAATCGTTTTTCCTCATCTCAGTCCTAATAGACCCTGCTCCGGACCGACGTCAGGGGGGAAGGGAGATGGACAGATAAGGAAGTGTGAAGGTGTGAAAACGGGGCAAAGGGAATGGAGATCAAGGACATTGTGGAATAGTTGGGAGAAGGTAAGGGTGGAGAAGCTTGTGTGGACCTGAGATCCTGAGAGCGATGCCGTCTGGAGCTATACTCCTGGTAGGGCCACCCATGGCGGTAAGGTCGAGGGGGAGGTCTCTGACAAAGAGCAATCCAACCAAGACCTCAACGGTGGAACAGGCGGAGGACGATGGCTGACCTTAGTGGAGCTAATGTCACAACGGCTGGGAAGGCGGATGAAGGTAGCAGCAGAAAAGATCCCACCACAGAGCAAAGATACTAGTGCGGAGATAGAAGCCGGTTACGGAAACATCCTCGTAAAAATAAAAGTTTGTTGGTAAAATCTTCTCATTTTCAGAATTATAATTTATTAACACAAACTGTTCCCCCGCAACGTTGATCACACTGCGAGTCGGGTCGGGTTGTGTTACTGAAATGGATGAAAAAAAGACCCACGTTCCGCTCCGTTGCGTATTACACGTCAGCCCATTGCATTTAGAAGGAGTGGTCTATTTTGCTCCGCTGTAGGATCTTTGCTCAAGTCTGAAGAAGGGTCTCGACCCGAAACATCACTCATTCGTCCCGTCTCTCCAGAGATGTTGCCCATCCCGCTGGGTTACTCCAGCATTTTGTGCCTGGTCTTCACCCTCATGGTAGGTCTTGTGGCCAATGAGGAAAAGGTGAGATGCAACGAGACCTGGGTGTCATGGTACACCAGTCATTGAAAGTAGGCATGCAGGTGCAGCAGGCAGTGAAGAAAGCGAATGGTATGTTAGCATTCATAGCAAAAGGATTTGAGTATAAGAGCAGGGAGGTTCTACTGCAGTTGTACAGGGTCTTGGTGAGACCACACCTGGAGTATTGCGTACAGTTTTGGTCTCCTAATCTGAGGAAATACATTCTTGCCATAGAGGGAGTACAGAGAAGGTTCACCAGACTGATTCCTGGGATGGCAGGACTTTCATGTGAAGAACGACTGGATAGACTCGGCTTGTACTTGCTAGAATTTAGAAAATTGAGGGGGGATCTTATAGAAACTTACAAAATTCTTAAGGGGTTGGACAGGCTAGATACAGGAAGATTGTTCCCGATGTTGGGGAAGTCCAGAACAAGGGGTCACAGTTTAAGGATAAGAGGGAAGTCTTTTAGGACCGAGATGAGAAAATCATTTTTTACACAGAGAGTGGTGAATCTGTGGAATTCTCTGCCACAAAAGGTAGTTGGGGCCAGTTCATTGGCTATATTTAAGAGGGAGTTAGATGTGGCCTTTGTGGCTAAAGGGATCAGGGGGTATGGAGAGAAGGCAGGTACGGGATACTGAATTGGATGATCAGCCATGATCATATTGAATGGCGGTGCAGGCTCGAAGGGCCGAATGGCCTACTCCTGCACCTATTTTCTATGTTTCTATGTATGTTACAGGGTTTTGCACACTGTTTTAAAAATAGCGTATCCGTTATCTATGAGAGACTCAAGAAACTGCAGAGACCGGTATCTTGAGCGAAAAACAGAGCACTCGAGGAGCTCAGTGGGTCAGGCAGCATCTGTGGAGGGAAAAGGACATTTTGGGTCTGGATCTTTCTTCAGAATGAGGTCTGAGACTGCGTGAGTCCCCGACCATTGAGGCAACGACAGAGTTGATTCATTTCCAATACCATCTCTTCCTGTGGATCATAGAGTCGTGCAGCGTGGAAACAGGCCCTTTGGCCCAACTTGCCCACACCGACCAACATGTCCTGTCCACACTAGTCC
Organism: Amblyraja radiata; assembly: GCF_010909765.2. Lineage (NCBI taxonomy): Eukaryota > Metazoa > Chordata > Chondrichthyes > Rajiformes > Rajidae > Amblyraja > Amblyraja radiata. Next base: position 85,644,127 of record NC_045962.1, on the reverse strand, counting down.
CACCTGCCTACATTTGGCTCGGATCCCTCTAAACATATCCTATCCATGTGCCTGTCGAAATGTTTCTTAAACATTGCAATAGTCCCTGCCTCAACTACTTTCTCTGGCAGCTTGTTCCATACACCCACCACAATTTGTGTAATAAAGTTACTCTATTAAATCTTTCCCCCATCACCTTAAACCTATGTCCTCTGGATCTCGATTCCCCTACTATAGACAATAGACAATAGATGCAGGAGTATAGAGCCTGTCCCACGAGCATGCGACCTGCATGCGGCAAGCGCGACCTAAAGGGCCGGTCCCACCAGCATGTGCCTGCATGCGGCAAGCGCGACCAAACCAGAAGCGGGAGCCGCGCGGAGGACGAGTGAGTGACGTACGGCCTCAACGCGGCTGCGGGCCGGCAGGCCGTTGCCGCGCGGAATTTTTGAACACGGTCAGTTTTTCGGAGCTCCGCGCGATGTCGGGACCAGCTCCGCACAACTCCATACGGCTCCGGCGATCGAAGTGGGACCGGCCCCGCGAGGCCGTACGGCTCAAGCGACTGCGTTAGGTCGTGCTTGCCGCATGCAGTCGCATGCTGGTGGGACAGGCCCTTTAGGTCGCGCTTGCCGCAAGCAGGTCGCATGATCGTGGGACTGGCCCATTAAGCGATTCGACTCTTTAGCCAGCACCGCCATTCACTGTGATCATCCACAATCAGTACCCCCGTTCCTGCCTTCTCCCCAATATCCCCTGGCTCCGCTATCTTCAAGAGCTCAATCTATCTCTCTCTCTCTTTGCTCTGGGTAAAAGACCCTAAAAAATCACCCCTCATCCTCCTGCACTCCAAGGAATAAAGTCCTAGCCTGCTCAACCTCTCCCTATAGCTCAGGCCCTCATGTCCTGGCAACATCCTCGTAAATCTTCTCTGCACCTTTTCCAGTTTGACAACATCTTTCCTGTAACATGGTGACCAAAACTGAACCCAATACTCTAAATGTAGCCTCACCGATGTCTTATACAACTGCAACATGCTATACTCAATCATCAGATGGTCAAGTTGGCCATTTAGACAATAGACAATAGGTGCAGGAGTAGGCCATTTTTCCCTTCAAGCCAGCACCGCCATTCAATGTGATCATGGCTGATCATCCCCAATCAGTACCCCGTTCCTGCCTTCTCCCCATATCCCCTGATTCCGCTATTTTTCAGAGCCCCATCTATCTCTCTCGTGAAAGCATCCAGAGAACCGGCCTCCACGGCCTTCTGAGGCAGAGAATTCCACAGACTCACAACTCTCTGTGAGAAAAAGTGTTTCTTTGTCTCCCGTTCTAAATGGCTTACTCCTTATTCTTAATTTAGGCTTAACCTATCTAGCCTGAAGTCTCCCCCACTCTCCCAGAGTCTGTAGGGTCCTGACCTGAAATGCTGCCTATCCATTCTCTCCACAGACGCTGCCTAACCCGTTGAATTCCTACAGCGTTATCTGAGATATTTGTGGTGGCCTACACCATGGATGGCACTGTAGCACAGCAGTAGAGTTGCCAGAGACCCGGGTTCAATCCTGAATACGGGTGTGGAGTTTGCACATTCTTGCCGTGACTAGCGTGGGTTTTTCCCGGGTGCTCCGGATTCCTCCCACACTCCCAAAGACATACTGGCTTGCAGGTTATTTGGCACTGGTAAACATAGAAACATAGAAAATAGGTGCAGGAGTAGGCCATTCGGCCCTTCGAGCCTGCACTGCCATTCAATATGATCATGGCTGATCATCCAACTCAGTATCCTGTACCTGCTTTCTCTCCATACCTCCTGATCCCTTTAGCCACAAGGGCCACATCTAACTCTCTCTTAAATATAGCCAATGAACTGGCCTCAACTACATTATGTGGCAGAGAATTCCAGAGATTCACCACTCTGTGAAAAATGTTTTTCTCATCTCGGTCCTAAAAGATTTCCCCTTTATCCTTAAACTGTGTGACCCCTTGTTCTGGACTTCCCCAACATCGGGAACAATCTTCCTGCATCAAGCCTGTCCAACCCCTTAAAGAGCCACCCCAATAAACCAACTGCCCGTCCTCGCTGGTATCGCCACAGCCAACATCAGACGAGAAGCAGCCACGCTGGCCCTCTCTCGAAAGGCACAGACCAGTGAATCCCATCTCCTCCATCAGATCGTCACGGAGACACCAGGACAAGTGCGCCTCAAGTCACGGCGCCCCTTAGCCACGCAAGCCAAAGAGCTGCTCTGCACAACACCGGCTGACGCTTCTAAGGCCGCCTGGGTCAAGACGAGATGGAGAGACCAGTGGAAGTCAGCGGAACCATCTAGGCTACATCAGTACATCAATGACCCCATGGACGTCCCTGGCCAGGACCTTCCCCCGAAAGCAGTGGACAACCCTCAACCGCTTGAGGACGGGCGTCGGACGCTATGGAGTAGCGAGGAAGAGGTGGGGGCCTCCTGCGAGTGTGGGGACCCAACACAGGCAGTGGAGCACATCGTCACCAGTTGCCCCAAACACCGGCCACCGAATGAATGGTGAACGAGGTCTGATTAACCTGGACGTTGACACGTTGGCCTGGCTCGCCTCAACCGAGCTGCAGGTCTAAAAGACACACGTCAGAAGAAGAAGAAGATTGTAAGTGGTCCCTAGTGTGTAGGATAGAGCTGCTGTACAGGGATCGCTGGTCGGTGTGGGCTCAGTGAGCCAATGGGCCCATTTCCGCGCTGTGCCTCCAATCTAAACCCTCTAAATGTTCAGGAGGGATAATATTCAATATTCAGGAGAGATAGACAGAAAGGGAAAGGAGGTGGGGTAGCGTTGCTGGTTAGAGAGCAGATTAACGCAATAGAAAAGAAGGACATTAGCTTTGAGGATGTGGAATCGATATGGGTAGAGCTGCGAAACACTAAGGGGCATAAAACGCTAGTGGGAGTTGTATACAGGCCACCTAACAGTAGTAGTGGAGTTGGGGATGGCATCAAACAGGAAATTAGAAATGCGTGCGACAAAGGTAAAACAGTTATAATGGGTGACTTCAATCTACATATAGGTTGGGTGAATCAAATTGGCAGGGGTGCTGAGGAAGAGGATTTCTTGGAATGTATGCGGGATAGTCTTCTAAACCAACATGTAGAGGAACCAACGAGAGAGCAGGCTATTCTAGACTGGGTATTGAGTAATGAGGAAGGGTTAGTTAGCAGTCTTGTTGTGCGTGGCCCCTTGGGCAAGAGTGACCATAATATGGTTGAGTTCTTCATTAGGATGGAGAGTGACATTGTTAATTCAGAAACAAGGTTCCTGAACTTAAAGAAAGGTAACTTTGAGGGTATGAGAAGTGAATTGGCCAAGATAGACTGGCAATTGATTCTTAATGGGTTGACGGTGGATATGCAATGGAAGGCATTTAAAGACTGCATGGATGAACTACAACAATTATTCATCCCAGTTTGGCAAAAAAATGAATCAGGGAAGGCAGTGCATCCGTGGATAACAAGGGAAATCAGGGATAGTATCAAAACAAAAGATGAAGTGTACAAATTAGCCAGAAAAAGCAGCCTACCAGAGGACTGGGAGAAATTCAGAGTCCAGCAGAGGAGGACAAAGTGCTTAATTAGGAAAGGGAAAATAGATTATGAAAGAAAACTGGCAGGGAACATAAAAACTGACTGCAAAATCTTTTATAGATATGTGAAGAGAAAAAGATTAGTTAAAACAAATGTAGGTCTCTTGCAGTCAGAAACAGGTGAATTGATCATGGGGAACAAGGACATGGCAGACCAATTGAATAACTACTTTGGTTCTGTCTTCATTAAGGAAGACATAAATAATCTGCCGGAAATAGCAGGGGACCGGGGGTCAAATGAGATGGAGGAACTGAGTGAAATCCAGGTTAGCCGGGAAGTGGTGTTAGGTAAATTGAATGGATTAAAGGCCGATAAATCCCCAGGGCCAGATAGGCTGCATCCCAGAATACTTAAGGAAGTAGCCCCAGAAATAATGGATGCATTACTGATAATTTTTCAAAACTCTTTAGATTCTGGAGTAGTTCCTGAGGACTGGAGGGTAGCTAATGTAACCCCACTTTTTAAAAAGGGAGGGAGAGAGAAAACGGGAAATTACAGACCAGTTAGTCTAACATCGGTAGTGGGGAAACTACTAGAATCAGTTATTAAAGATGGGATAGCAGCACATTTGGAAAGTGGTGAAATCATTGGACAAAGTCAGCATGGATTTATGAAAGGTAAATCATGTCTGACGAATCTTATAGAATTTTTCGAGGATGTAACTAGTAGAGTGGATAAGGGAGAACCAGTGGATGTGTTATATCTGGACTTCCAGAAGGCTTTCGACAAGGTCCCACATAAGAGATTAGTATACAAACTTAAAGCACACGGTATTGGGGGTTCAGTATTGATGTGGATAGAGAACTGGCTGGCAGGCAGGAAGCAAAGAGTAGGAGTAAACGGGTCCTTTTCACAATGGCAGGCAGTGACTAGTGGGGTACCGGAAGGCTCAGTGCTGGGACCCCAGCTATTTACGATATATATTAATGATTTGGAAGAGGGAATTGAATGCAACATCTCCAAGTTTGTGGATGACACAAAGCTGGGGGGCAGTGTTAGCTGTGAGGAGAATGCTCGGAGGCTGCAAGGTGACTTGGATAGGCTGGGTGAGTGGGCAAATGCATGGCAGATGCAGTATAATGTGGATAAATGTGAGGTTATCCACTTTGGTGGCAAAAACAGGAAAGTAGACTATTATCTGAATGGTGGCCGATTAGGAAAAGGGGAGATGCAACGAGACCTGGGTGGCATTGAGGAAATATTATATAATAAAATTGCTCAAATGATAAGTTCTTAAGGAACTTGTGTTAAGTTGCAAGAGAAGAGAGCTTGGAGTTGGGGCTTTCAGAAATACATGCCTCCACAATGCAATAAAGAACAAAGAACACACACAGGAGAACAGATGGCTTATCATAACATGGAAAGGTTGATCTGAATAGGCATATCTTTCTTTATTGCTTTGAAGCAATAATCATGCTGTGAGAAGTAGTAGTTGGTTTAGGTTGGTGTTTATAATAGAGGTTGTTAATGGGCTTTCTCCATAACATGGGCACCATCCTTCTTCCTTTGTGACACATCTTCCGAGCTCGGGTGTAGCATTAAGGCGATTTATGATTGACTATGTTGGATTGTAGGCACCAAGGGTAGATACTAGTCTGTGAGATGGTTTGTGCTGTTTAAATGTATTTATGTTGAGATAAGAGATAAGGCATAGGTGATGGTTGTGTGACCGTTGCAAAAGGATTTCTTATGGTTACCAGAAACTGAGAAAGTAACTCTGTTTTGATACTCTTTCATTTGTTGTGAGGAATGCTTTTAGTGAAGAAGCGTTACATTCCTTTCCTCCAGAGATAGTAGGGGGAGGTTGTAATACAAAATGAAATTAGACCCGAGCTTGGGAAGAAGCAATCAAGTGTGACAATTAATGGCCTTTAGGTGTCTGCAGTTTGGAATTGTGTGATTAGAACTTTGTCTTTACGACTTTGTAAGAATGAGGCAAAACTCATCTTTAATCTTTGTAATCTATAAGTAACTATATTTAACTATGTGGTTGTAAGGAAATTAATTGTGAAGTGTATTGTGTTTAATTACGATTGTACATATTAGACTTTGGTTAAATCTGAAGTTTAGAAATAACTTTCCTTTTTCCGAAAGTGAAAATATGTTTTGTATGTATGTGTTGTGTGATTGCTATATTATGTGTATATTCTGAAAAGTATTCTGAGAATTAGTTTTATATCTGTGGTTTTACTTTATTGAAATAAAGTGATTTTGAGCAAAGAGGTTGAAGAAACCACAGAGGGGAAGAAGGTTGTAAAGGGGCCGGAAAAGGGAAAATCATGTGACTATACGTGTTGTCAATCAATGGAAAGGATTTAGTTGATTGGTTAATGCAAATAAGTTAAATGTATGGTAAACCATAATGATTGGTTAATAGTTTGCCACTCTTTTTGTACTATCCTTGTTTTTTACCTTTATAATGTGTTACATTTATGCCAAAGTAGTAGTTCTTTCGACCTGCCCCAGAGTTTTAACTCTGTGTTGGAAGGTTTAAAGAATTATCCAGCGCTGTAAGAATAAAGAATCGATTCAACAACAAGAGTTTAAATCAAGTTTTCTTGAATTGGACTGACGAAAAGAACTCATTCTAACATTTGGCGACGAGGATGGGATTCAGATGGTTCACCGACAACACGAGGAACGAAAATAAGCGTCAAACTGCGCACTGATTGGACCAGAGGAATTGGCCAAGCAGAAGTGAGTAGTTAAACACCACTCTGTTTTCCTCTTCTCCGTATATCGCTGCGTAGTCGACCCTTCGTTCTTGTGTTGAACGGGATCCTGACAGAATCAGGTCAGTCTAACAAACCTTGTTGATTGGTAAGATAGACTTTTGAACACACTCGTCCATTGGGAATGGGGAGACTGGTAAGATAGACTTTTGAACAGACTCGTCCATTGGGAATGGGGAGACTTAGTCATTGGGAATGATTCATTGGGAATGATCGATGGTAAATGACGGCTGAACTGGATAAATTTATCCTGACCATTTGGAATAGCAGGAGATAGTTAAAGATTTGGAAACAGGGTCAGCTAAACACTGACAGTGCTAAATTAATCTCGACCATTTGGAATGGTACGAAGAAATTAAAAACAATTGAATTCGGATCCAGTGAAAAGCCATGGATTGTAAAACGTTAACGTCATTATTATATTGTTGTAAGAATAAAGTATAAGAATTTTAATACTGTGTATAGATTAAATTGGTTGTGAATATAGTATTGATAAGTGTGATAAATATATTAATTGTGACAAGTGAATTAAGATGGGTAATCACTTAGATAACACCAAGAGTCCTAGCAGCCCATTGCAGATTTTATGTGACAAATATCCTGAAAGTTCTCAGCAATTCCGAGAATTATCAGGGGCATTAAATCAGAAATTAGGTAACAAACAATGGCCTCTGGGGGGTCCTAGAAATCCAGATCTGGTAAGACAAGCCCAAGAATTAATATGGAAAAGAAATGCGAATAAAAAGAGTAAGAAATTGATTGAATTATGGAAAAAGTGGTGTGAGGAGGAACGAGATAAAACGATTCTGGCCAGTTGGCAAGGTAATGCGGTTAAATTAGATATTACACTAACCGACGGAGGGATCCCAAAAACCGTTGAGGTATTGAAACAAGAGTGTGCACACGAAAAGAATAAGCAACAGGAAAAGGAGAAAGATAAGATTAAAATCAAACAGGCAGGAGAATTTAAGAAAGGTAAAACAGAACTGTGCAGTTCAATGGTTGGTCTTCAATTGACAGGGGGAGACGATGAAGGATGGGAAAATGATTGGAATGTGGTCCCTAGTGCACCCCCACCTTCCTTTCAGACCCCGGTTCAAGCTCCACCAGCATCACAACTCGCTGCCCAAGCAGGCATATCAGGCCTTTACCCCCAAATACCAGGAACAGAATCAGGTGCCAGTAACGTAACCCTTCCCGGAGCAGAGAAAAAAAAGAAACAAAGGCTGTTTACCGACCACGTTACCGGACGAACAAGGTCCCAGACAAGGGGACACTCCAAGAGTTTCCCAGTCCCAACTCCTTCACCAACCCCCAGTAGGAGAGAAAAAAGGCAAAAAAAAAAACATTACCAACGAGGAGTATTGTTAGTAGCCAAAAGGGACCATTCATCGGATGAGACGTCAGAGGAAGACGGTGATCAATACGAATGGGGGTTAGAGGATGGGTCTGCCAGAAAACATGAAAGGTCACGGGGTACTGATAGTGACCAAAGTCAGTTTAGGGAAAGAGTACCATGGCAGAATCCAGTCCGTATGGTTCCTAACCCAATGGCAATGGCACCAGTCGCTGTTGGACAACCGGCGCAGCAGGCTTTAATTCCAGTATATACACCATGGAAACCTAACGAGATGATGGCCATCTTAATGGGGGCGCCCGACAAAAATAAGAGTCCGATTGCCTTTGTCAATTTCCTCAGGACAACCATGTCTGTGTACCAGGCTAACTCAACAGATTTATGGTCACTGATAGAACAGGTCTTAACTACCCTTGAGCATGCCAGGTTCAAGGATCATTTGAGATTTAATGATCATGCTGCATTGCAGGCCGCACACAATCAGGACGATCAAAGACAAGCCCGTATGTTAACAGCTGCCACCCTGACTTTAAAAAAATTAGTGGATTTAACCAAAATCTTAGACATGAAACCCAAAAAGGGCGAGTTAGCTGAAGAATTTCTAGACCGATTTAAAGACATTTATGGCAATCAGTCTGGAGACCTAAATTACGCAGGTGGAAATGCTTCACCACAATTTTGTGCCATGCTGATGAATTGTTTGCCCCTGGCCGTTGCTCAGAGCATTAAGACTAATAATATGGATTGGGCCGAGGCCACACTAAGCAGAATGAGCAGGGCAGTTATCGCATTCTGGAATGATGGTCCTTGTGGGAGTAGCGGCACGGGTAAATCTATTAAGAATGAATATGTAATGAGAGAAATGAGTCAAAACCATCAACCACCAGCAGCTGACAATGCAGGTTATCAAGTAGAACCACAGATGTGTTATCCAGGCTGGGTTGACAGATGGGGCTATGGCTACCATACTTATCCAAATGGACCCTCAGCACCAAGTTACGGACCTCCGTATGTGATGCAGGGGCAACCAAGGGGCAGGGGGAGAGGACAGCGAGGACCGCCGGCTCCTTATCAAAGAAAGCGACCTGACAGTGGTTGTTTTAATTGTGGTGAACCAGGACATTGGGCCAGAGAATGCAAACAACCTTCCCGGGGTCCAGGGCAAGGGAATGCTAACGTACCAGGAGGTAGAGGAAGGGGATATACCAACTTTTCATCTGAAAACCCCTTCAATCAAAATTGACTGAGCATCCTGGTTGTGGGATCTCCTATTTTCGATCGGGAGCCCATGATGATGCTAAAGGTTGGAAGTAAATGGCACCCTTTCTTGGTGGACACGGGGGCTGCCGTTTCCACTGTCCTGCCTTCAGTAGGACTGATGGAATCAGGAAAAACTCAACGTTTATCAGGATTCGAGGGACAACCTAAAGACTACCCTATCTCCGCACCAGTTACTGTCGGGTACCAAAACGTACAGGTCCCGCATGAATTTATTATTACCAACGGCCCGGGCTGCAACCTAATGGCTAGAGACTTATTATGCGCCTTCCAATTTAAGCTCCAGTGCAGTGAAGAGGGTATTACGATTGCCAGGGGGGGTCTTCAACAATGTTATGTCACCAGAAATCCCCAGTGGTGGACTATGGATTTGCCTGGGGGAATATATCATGTTACTTTAGCCTATGATGCAAGTGGGTCTAACACTGAGTTGCAGCAATTCTATCAGGATAAACTGAACTCTTCATGGACAATTGAGCTCCGCGCCATGGTAAAGGGACCGGCAGGAGAAGCTGAGTTCGTAGATATTCCGAAACACCTGTGGAAACAAGGGCCAGAGGTCGCTCCACATATCACCAGAAAGGTAAACCTCCCATACCATGCTAAAAATCTTGGACTAATGGTCAAACAAGCTGTGGAAAATTCAGACCCATTGTCCACTGAGGTTCAGCTGATACAGGGGAACATACAGATTCAGTTTTACCCCTGCCCAAAGAAAGAGTCCACCAAACTTCATCACCACAGTGGTAAAGATGTTCTAGAATACACTCACCCAGAAGTGTGGACTGAGGACTCCACACAAGCGGGGCTGACAAGGGTGCCCCCTGTCCGGGTAGTAATCAAAGAAGGGGTCACCTTACCATCTGTCCATCAATATCCCCTGAAGTACCAAGCTGTGCTGAGCATTGACCAACTAATTAAGAGACTGATAGAACAGGGTATTCTGATTCCTTGCCAGTCAGCCTGCAATACCCCAATCCTAGCAGTACCTAAGCCTGGGAAACCTGACCAGTACAGACTAGTGCAAGACTTGAGAGCTATCAATGCCATTGTCCAACCACTACATGCACTAGTCCCGAATCCTGCGCATATCCTCGCCTCAATACCAGCAGCCTCGAAGGTTTTTGCCCTTGTGGACCTCCAACATGCTTTTTTTTCTATACCTCTTCACCCAGATAGTCAGTACCTCTTTGCCTTTACCCATAATGGCCAACAGTACACCTGGACTAGGCTACCACAAGGCTTTGTTAATTCACCCACTCTATTCTCTCGATGCTTGCAGTTGCAACTACGAGAGTTAACACTGCAACATGGTTCCAGCATGGTGCAGTATGTTGATGATTTGCTCATTGCCAGTCCTGACGAACGGAGCAATCGTGAGGACACCATCCTCCTCCTTAATTATCTACAGCAGTTGGGCTATGTGGTTAACCCACAAAAAGTTAAAGTCGGACAGAAAGAAGTTAAATTCCTTGGTGTTGTCCTCTCAGCCGACAGCCGACAATTGGAGTCAACAAGGATTCAGCCCATTTGCCATGCGCCACTGCCAACAACCGCCAAACAGGTCAGAAAATGGCTGGGAATGATCAATTACTGCAGACAGTGGATCCCTAACATCACCACGATGACCAAACACCTGACTCCGTACACCTCTATGAATGGCACCTTTCAGCTTGACGATAAGGCAGAAAAGGCCTTTCTACAATTAAAGACTGATTTAGCTAGTGCTCCTGCCCTTGGCCGACCACTATATGATCGACCTTTCCAGCTTTATTGCACGGTAATGGATGGCTGCTCAACGGCTGTCTTGACTCAGAAACATGGCAACAAGCACCGCCCCGTGGCATATTATTCATCCAAGTTGGATCCTGTAGCATTGGGCTACCCTCACTGCACACAGATTCTATCAGCCATTTACCACAGCCTTCAATCAGCTGCCAATATGATACTGCAACAGGATGTTGTTGTTTTCAGTAACCATTCTGTGACAACTTCAAACCCAACATCTAACCATGGCACGACAGAATAAATATGAGATTTACCTTTTGAACAATCCGAATCTTTCCTTTCAGTGCTGCACCACCATCAATCCTGCAACCTTTCTGGAACACGTTCCAGAAGAAAAGGAGTTCTCCGGCCACGACTGCCTCCAATTGATACACGAGGACACATCGCCAAGGCCTGATCTCAGAGACACGGCCATGTCCAACCCTGATGTCTCCTTTTTCACTGATGGAAGTTCTTCCATAGATGAGCAAGGAAGACGGTTGTCTGGGTATGCAATCGTCAATCAAGACGGTGACACCGTCGAGTCAGCAGCGTTTGAAAATCCGTTTTCTGCACAACAAGCTGAACTTTTCGCATTAACTAGGGCATGTACCTTAGCTGAAGGTATTTCAGCTAATATTTACACTGATTCACAGTATGCTTTCGGAGTCGTTCACGATTATGGACAATTGTGGAAAAATCGAGGCTTCCTGACCTCATCGGGAACAGTTATTTCACATCAGAAGTTAGTTTCCAACCTTTTACAGGCAATCCAATTGCCCAGTCAGCTTGCAGTTATTAAAGTTCGTGCCCACACATCAGGCCAGAGCCCTATAGATATCGGCAATCGCCTTGCTGATGAGGCAGCTAAAAAAGCTTCCTGGACTAATCATATTGTTGTGCCCCGAATGATGAGGCAGACTAAAAATTCTAGTAAGAATCAGTCTCCCCCGGAAAAAGGAATGCCAACCATCCAGGAAGTACTTCAAATACAGGAGGACGCTCCTGTACAGGTCAAACAGCTGTGGCAGGACCAGGGTTGTGTGCATGATCCTGTCACTAGCCTATGGGTTACGCCTGCCGGACAGACTTGCATGTCTGACGAGCTTGCGTTGTGGGTTATTGAATGTGTACACTTTGCAACTCATTGTGGTGCCAAGGCTATAAGTGATATGCTTTTGGAGACCTGGTGGCATCCGAAACTTCTGGACTTGTCTCAGCGTATCAGCCAGCGATGTCTGATTTGCCAGCAGCATAATCCAGGTAAAGGCTTGCCCTGTGAACCAGGTAAGACTCCTTTGCCTGCAGGTCCCTTTGAAACCTTACAAATGGACTACATTGAGTTGGAAAGATGTCAATGTTATAAGTATGTTCTTGTAATTGTCGATGTTTTTAGTAAATGGATTGAAGCATACCCGACCACTGACAATAAGGCGTCGACTGTTGTAAAAATATTGTTACGCGAAATCATACCGCGATTCGGTGTTCCTGCGCGTTTAAGTTCCGATAATGGTCCTCATTTTATTGCTGCAGTAAACAAAGAAATGTGCCAACAATTACAGATACATCAACAGCTCCATTGTGCGTATAGACCTCAGGCCGCCGGATTGGTGGAACGGGCAAACCAGACTTTGAAAACCAAATTAGCAAAATTGGTGGCACAGACTGGCTTAACGTGGTTAAAACTGCTTCCTGTAGCTCTTTTTCAGATACGGACCACTCCTTCTGGTACGGCACGATTAACGCCTGCAGAAATCATATACGGTCGACCTTTACGGACGCCATGGAATGACCATGCCCCCGCAGCGGTCCATTTCCACCAGATGACTGAGGAAATGACATCCTATGTATTAACTTTAACCCGTGCTTTGCGAATTTCTCATTCACAGGTCAGGGCTGCATATGGTGAGGCACCAGTGCTCAAAGTTCCATCTAATATTGAGCCAGGTTGCTATGTGCTGGTCAGGAACTGGACGCGTAAGCACTTGGACCCACGTTGGGATGGTCCCTTCCAGGTCCTCCTCACCACTCCGACCGCTGCCAAGGTCGAGGGTCGTGCTGCATGGGTTCACCTGCACCACTGCAAATTGATTGGGGAGCCCAATCAAAAGGGGGGAGAAGAGTAATTTTATTTTCAACTCAAGAGTTTTTTAGTTTTTACATTTTCTGCTTTGCTTGGAGTTGTATCATTATAAGTTTAGTTGTATTATTATAAATTTAGTTTTGAATCTTAAGTTTAATTTTGAATCCTTATTTTGCTATATGGTTAAGAATAGGCGACTGATTACTGGACTGACTGACTGAAGGACGGTTAACTTGAGTGAATAGTTGATTAAGTCAATTAAGTATGAAATGAGCTTTTGTAAGCATTTGCATTTTCCAGATAAACTAAAATGAGGCGATTTATCCTGCCATGCATCCTGATGCTACTGCAGACAGAAGAAAATAAAGGAGAGATTCGACGATGTGTCCCAGGACACGCATATAGGATCTTTCACCTCTGCAAGGGAGATGTTGTACAATGTAGAAGCCTAGAAGTCCTCGGAAGATGGAACATAACTAAAATTAACTACTGCCATGGCAAAATACAACAGACGAACCGAAGTCTCCACCTAATTGATCAGTCACTCTGGGAGTTTCCATGTGGGTACCAGATATGCAGGGTTGACTTCTCTTGCAGGAGGAACCCCGGGGAGGACCGAACTGCAAAGAAACACTTGTATGATGGACTATGTTATCAAGAAGCATTAAAGGTCCACCCGGGGCTACAAAGGACAGAACCTGAACAACGAACACGGGAAAAACGAGGATTTGAAGAAAAAGACTCTAACGTGTTTATACGGGCACATAATGAATTATTTGGTAAAGGGCAAGTTGTGTGTTACCCCGCTATGACATCTGTTATTAACCTATTTACAGTATCTCCCGAGTGGGGAAGGATTGAACGATTAGTAAAATGTCAAGATGAGAAGCCAGTTCCGGTCAAAGCTGTCACAATCTATTATGACGAGTCCTTTGCCCCACCAGCTAACTGTTTGCCATTACCTCGCGACAATAAGCATTCATACCCAGGCTGTCACAACTCTTCGAGTACCAGAATAGAACCACTAATGCCGTGTAACTTTACCCCTAACATCAACAATAGACAATACGGAAGATGCTTCACTAACCAGGGATATGGGTGCATAGTTGTTGACGTCCCTTCCAACATTACGTGCATAGTACGAACTCCGCGACAACCTAGTTGTAACAGCACGTCTAAGGGCATCCAATGCATCATTCCCGAAGGATGTGTCCCAGTCTCTGCAGGGTTGCAATTGCTTTGTGGGTGGGCCAATGGAACCCATCTAACTGTAGGATTCTATCACTTGCCCATCCCAAGTTACAGCAATTGGATTTCGAGTAATTGGATGGACTGGGCAAAGGGTGGCGAGGTGATTAATACACGCAGGGACTGTAATGGGTCCCTATACACCGAGGAAGGGTACTACTTCTTTTTCAATGGTAAAGGGACCAATGTACTAAAACCTCCTTTTCCAAATAATGTAGCCATTGGTACTCTTGTCCCCACCACCGTTCCCTGCCCAGAGAGTTGGTCCCGACAAAACCAAAGGACTCTGCGCAGGGCAGTATCCGCCGAGTTCTGTGCTAATTGGAAAAACCCAACTACCATGGGAACATCTAGTTGGGATGCTGTGGGATGGGGAGTACTAAGCCTGCTTACTTTCGGAGGTGTAGGAGGAGGGTTGGCAGCAAAAAATCGAAACTATATGATTTGTGGACTAACCATTTTAGGAAATGCCACTACTGGAGCCCTGGAAGCAATAAAAACCCAACTATCAGAAATGCGTCTGTTCTCTTTACAGAATAGATATGCCTTAGACTATCTGTTGGCCCGTGAGGGAGGGACGTGTGCTATTGTGAAAGGAAAATGTATGATGGGAGTTCAGGATAGAACTAGTAATATCACCAAACATCAAGAAGATATTACTAACCTGCTTGATGGAATGAAGGAGGGTGTTGGATGGGGAAACTGGGGTTTTGGAGGATTATATAATTGGATCATCAGCATGGCCATAAATGCAGCAATAGTGCTTGTATGTTTGTTTGTGGGAATTGCTATTGTTAAATGTATTATCGCCAGACTAATGACAGCCTTGGGTAATGTGGGAACTGGTGAGAAAATCTTATTGCAGCACCTAGAAGAAGACATTACGATTTTGGAGTCCGATGGAAGTAGAGAACATGTGAACCAGCAGGTAGAGAAGGAAATGTTGGAGGAAGAGTGTAACAGACTTAATAATGTGGAGAAGGAGGAATGGTATTAAGTCCAGAATAATTGAGCACCCTAAGGGCTAGGGTATAAAGCACAGCCGAGGGGTAGGGAACAGCATTGGTGTCGACAAGCCAACCTGTCGACCTACGTGGTCCGGGTTTTGGGGGCTATAAAGCATCTGAGGTTAGGTATAAACTTGGATGACTAATAAGCCAATGCTGATGAATCTATGCTGTGTTATCCTATTAGTGGTCATAATATGACCAGAAGAGGGAATGAGGAAATATATTATAATAAAAATGCTCAAATGATAAGTTCTTAAGGAACTTGTGTTAAGTTGCAAGAGAAGGGTTTGGAGTTGGGACTTTCAGAAATACATGCCTCCACAAAGAAATAAAGAACAAAGAACACACACAGGAGAACAGATGGCTTATCATAACATGGAAAGGTTGATCTGAATAGGCATATCTTTATTTATTGCTTTGAAGCAATAATCATGCTGTGAGAAGTAGTAGTTGGTTTAGGTTGCTGTTTATAATGGAAGTTGTAAATGGGATCTTTCTCCATGACATGGGCACCATACTTCTTCCTTTGTGACACATCTCAGAGTTTGGCTGTGTCATTTAAGGCGATTTATGGTTGCCTATGTTGGATTGTAGGCACCAAGGGTAGATACTAGTCTGTGAGATGGTTTGTGCTGTTTGTGCTGTTTACATGTGTTTATGTTGGGATAAGAGATAAGGCATAGGTGATGGTTGTGTGACCTTTGCAAAAGGATTTCTTATGGTTACCAGAAACTGAGAAAGTAATTCTGTTTTGATCTTTCATTTGTTGAGAGGAATGCTTTTAGTGAAGAGGCTTTTACATTCTTTTCTTCCAGAGATAGTAGGGGGAGGTTGTAATACAGAATGAAATTGGACCCGAGCTTGGGAAGAAGCAATCAAGTGTGACAATTAATGGCCTTTATGTGTCTGTGTTTGGGAATTGTGTGATTAGAACTTTGTCTTTACCACTTTGTAAGAATGAGGCAAAACTCATCTTTAATCTTTGTAATCCATAAGTAACTGTATTTTAACTATGTGGTTGTAAGGAAATTAATTGTGAAGTGTATTGTGTTTAATTACGATTGTACAGTATTAGACTTTGGTTAAATCGGAAGTTTTAGAAATAACTTTCTCTTTCCAAAAGTGAAAATATGTTTTGTATGTATGTGTTGTGTGATTGCTGTATTATGTATATTATTCTGAGAATTAGTTGTATATCTGTGGTTTTACTTTATTGAAATAAAGTGATTTTGAGCAAAGAGGTTGAAGAAACCACAGAGGGGAAGAAGGTTGTAAAGGGGCCGGAAAAGGGAAAATCATGTGACTATACGTGTTGTCAATCAATGGAAAGGATTTAGTTGATTGGTTAATGCAAATAAGTTAAATGTATGGTAAACCATAATGATTGGTTAATAGTTTGCCACTCTTTTTGTACTATCCTTGTTTTTTACCTTTATAATGTGTTACATTTATGCCAAAGTAGTAGTTCTTTCGACCTGCCCCAGAGTTTTAACTCTGTGTTGGAAGGTTTAAAGAATTATCCAGCGCTGTAAGAATAAAGAATCGATTCAACAACAAGAGTTTAAATCAAGTTTTCTTGAATTGGACTGACGAAAAGAACTCATTCTAACAGCATGATGGTCGGGGTGAGACAAGTGTAGATGGGTCATGTTTGTCGGGGTGGCACTAGTGTAGATGGGGCATGTTGGTTGGGGTGGGACTAGTGTAGCTGGGGCATGCTGGTCGGGTGAGACTAGTTTAGATGTGGCATGATGGTCGGGGTGGGACAAGTGTAGATGGGTCATGTTGGTCGGGGTGGCACTAGTGTAGATGGGGCATGTTGGTTGGGGTGGGACTAGTGTAGATGGGGCATGTTAGTCGGAGTGGGACTAGTGTAGATGGGGCATGTTGGTCGGGGTGGAATTAGTGTAGTTGGGGCATGTTGGTCGGGGTAGGACTAGTGTAGATGGGACATGTTGGTCGGGCTGGGACTAGTGTAGATGCAGCATGTTGGTCGGGGTGGGACTAGTGTAGATGGGGCAAGTTGGTTGTGGTGGGAATAGTGTAGATGGGGCATGTTGGTCGGGGTGGGACTAGTGTAGATGGGCATGTTGGTCAGGGTGAGCTACTGTAGATGGGGCATGATGGTCGGGGTGGCACTAGTGTAGATGGGGCATGTTGTTCGGGGTGTGACTAGTGTAGATGGGGCATGTTGGTCGGGGTGGGACTAGTGTAGATGGGGCATGTTGGTCGGGGTGGGACTAGTGTAGATGGGGCTTGTTGGTCGGGGTGGGACTGGTGTGGATGGGGCATGTTGGTCGGGGTGGGACTAATGTAGATGGGTTGTTGGCCGGGGTGAAACTAGTGTAGATGAGGCATTTTGGTCCGGATGGGACTAGTGTAGATGGGGCATGTTGGTCGGGGCGAGACTAGTTTAGTTGTGGCATGATGGTCGGGGGTGGGACAAGTGTAGATGGGTCATGTTTGTCGGGGTGGGACTAGTGTAGATGGGACATGTGGTTCGGGGTGGGACTAGTGTAGATGGGGCTTGTTGGTGGGGGTGGGACTAGTGTAGTTGGGGCATGTTGATCGTGGTGGGCCTAGTGTAGATGGGGCATGTTGGTCGGGGTGGGTCTAGTGTAGATGGGTCATGTTGGTCGGGGTGGGACTAGTGTAGATGGGGCATGTTAGTCGGGGTGGGGCCCGTGTAGATGGGGCATGTTGGTCGGGTGGGACTAGTGTAGATGGGGCTTGTTGGTCGGGTTGGGACTAGTGTAGCTGGGGCATGTTGGGCGGGGTGGGACTAGTGTAGATGGGGCATGTTGGTCGGGTGGGACTAGTGTAGATGGGGCATGTTGGTCGGGGTGGGACTATGTGTAGTTGGGGCATGTTGGTCGGGGTGGGACTAGTGTAGATGGGGCATGTTGGTCGGGGTGGGACTAGTGTAGATGGGGCATGTTGGTCGGGGTGGGATATGTGTAATGGGGCATGTTAGTCGGGGTGGGACTATTGTCGATGGGGCATGTTGGTCGGTGTTGGACTAGTGTAGTTGGGCATGTTGGTCGGGGTGGGACTAGTGTAGAATGGGGCATGTTGGTCAGGGTGGAGGACTTAGTGTAGACGGGTGCATGTTGGTCGGGTTGGGACTAGTGGTAGATGTGGCTATGTTGGTCGGGGTTGGGGTACTAGTGTAGATGGGGCAGTTGGTCCGAGGGTGGGACGAGTGTAGACTGGGTCATGTTGTTCGGGGTTTGACTAGTGTAGTTGGGGCATGTTGGTCGGGGTGGGACTAGTGTAGATGGGGCATGTTGGTCGGGGTGGGACTAGTGTAGATGGGGCATGTTGGTCGGGGTGGGACTAATGTAGATGGGTTGTCAGCCGGGGTGAAACTAGTGTAGATGAGGCATGTTGGTCGGGGTGGGACTGGTGTAGATGGGGCATGTTGGTCGGAGTGGGACTAGTGTAGACGGGGTTTGTTGGTCAGGGTGGGACTAGTGTAGATGGGGCTTGTTGGTGGGGGTGGGACTAGTGTAGATGGGGCATGTTGATCGTGGTGGGCCTAGTGTAGATGGGGCATGTTGGTCGGGGTGGGTCTAGTGTAGATGGGTCATGTTGGTCGGGGTGGGACAAGTGTAGATGGGCATGTTAGTCGGGGTGGGGCCTGTGTAGATGGGGCATGTTGGTCGGGTGGGACTGGTGTAGATGGGGCATGTTGGTCAGGGTGGGACTAGTGTAGTTGGGGCTTGTTGGTGAGGGTGGGACTAGTTTAGATGGGGCATGTTGGACGGGGTAGGACTAGTGTAGATGGGGCATGTTGGTCGGGGTGGGACTAGTGTAGATGGGGCATGTTGGTCGGGGTGGGACTAGTGTAGATGGGGCATGTTGGTCGGGTGGGACTAGTGTAGATGGGGCATGTTGGTCGGGGTGGGACTAGTGTAGATGGGGCATGTTGGTCGGGGTGGGACTAGTGTAGAGGGGCATGTTGGTCGGGGTGGGACTAGTGTAGATGGGGCATGTTGGTCGGGGTGGGACTAGTGTAGATGGGGCATGTTGGTCGGGGTGGGACTAGTGTAGATGGGGCATGTTGGTCGGGGTGGGACTAGTGTAGATGGGGCATGTTGGTCGGGGTGGGACTAGTGTAGATGGGGCATGTTGGTCGAGGTGGGACTAGTGTAGATGGGGCATGTTGGTCGGGGTGGGACTAGTGTAGATGGGGCATGTTGGTCGGGGTGGACTAGTGTAGATGGGGCATGTTGGTCGGGGTGGGACTAGTGTAGATGGGGCATGTTGGTCGGGGTGGGACTAGTGTAGATGGGGCATGTTGGTCGGGGTGGGACTATTGTAGATGGGGGCATGTTGGTCGGGGTGGGACTAGTGTAGATGGGGCATGTTGGTCGGGGTGGGACTAGGTGTAGATCGGGGCATGTTGGTCGGGGTGGGACTAGTGTAGATCGGGGCATGTTGGTCGGGGTGGGACTAGTGTAGACTGGGGCATGTTGGTCGGGGTGGGACTAGTGTAGCTGGGCATGTTGGTCGGGCAGTGGGACTAGGTGTGAATGGGGCATGTTGGTCGGGGTGGGACTAGTGTAGACGGGGCATGTTGGTCGGGGTGGGAATGGTGTAGCTGGGGCATGTTGGTCGGGCAATTGGAATAGTGTAGATGGGGCATGTTGGTCGGGGTGGGACTAGTGTAAACGGGGCATGTTGGTCGGGGTGGGACTAGTGTAGATGGGGCATGTTGGTCGGGCATGTGGGACTAGTGTATACGGGGCATGTTGGTCGGGGTGGGACTAGTGTAGACTGGGCATGTTGGTCGGGGTGGGACTAGTGTAGATTGGGCATGTTGGTCGGGCAGGTGGGACTAGTGTAGATGGGGCATGTTGGTCAGGGGTGGGAATAGTTGGGGGTTAGACGGGGCATGTGTTGGTTCTGGGTGGGTACTAGTGTAGGGGGCACTGTTGGATCGGGGTGGGGACTAGTGTAGACATGGGGCCTGTTGGTCGGGCAGGTGGGACTAGTGTAGATGGGGCATGTTGGTGGGGGTGGGACTAGTGTAGATGGGGCATGTTGGTCGGGGTGGGACTAGTGTAGACGGGGCATGTTGGTCGGGGTGGGACTAGTGTAGATGGGGCATGTTGGTCGGGGTGGGACTATGTGTAGATGGGGCATGTTGGTCGGGGTGGGACTAGTGTAGTTGGGGCATGTTGGTGGGGTGGGAATAGTGTAGATGGGGCATGTTGGTCGGGTGGGACTAGTGTAGACGGGGCATGTTGGTCGGGGTGGGACTAGTGTAGACGGGGCATGTTGGTCGGGGTGGGACTAGTGTAGACGGGGCATGTTGGTCGGGGGGGACTAGTGTAGTAGGGGCATGTTGGTCGTGGGTGGACTAGTGTAGATGGGGCATGTTGGTCGGGTTGGGACTATGTAGTATGGGGCATGTTGGTTGGGGGGACTAGTGTTAATGTTGGGCATGTTGGTCGGGGATGATCTGGTGTAGATGGGGCATGTTGGTCGGGTTGGGACCAGTGTAGAGGGGCATGTTGTCGGGTGTGACTAGTGTAGGTGGCATGTTGGTGGATGGGAACTAGTTAAGATGGGGCATGTTGTCGGGGTGGTACCAGTGTAGATGGGGCATGTTGGGTCGGGGTGGGACTAGTGTAGATGGGGCCATGTTGGTCGGGGTGGGACTAGTGTAGATGGGGCATGTTGGTCGGGGTGGGACAGTGTAGATGGGCATGTTGGTCGGCGGTGGGACTAGTGTAGATGGGGCAATGTTGGTCGGGGTGGGACTAGTGGAGACGGGGGCAATGTTGGTCAGGGGTGGGACTAGTGTAGATGGGGCATGTTGGTCGGGGTGGGACTAGTGTAGATGGGGCATGTTGGTCGGGGTGGGACTAGTGTAGATGGGGCATGTTGGTCGGGGTGGGACTAGTGTAGATGGGGCATGTTGGTCGGGGTGGGACTAGTGTAGATGGGGCATGTTGGTCGGGGTGGGACTAGTGTAGATGGGGCATGTTGGTCGGGGTGGGACTAGTGTAGATGGGGCATGTTGGTCGGGGTGGGACTAGTGTAGATGGGGCATGTTGGTCGGGGTGGGACTAGTGTAGATGGGGCATGTTGGTCGGGGTGGGACTAGTGTAGATGGGGCATGTTGGTCGGGGTGGGACTAGTGTAGATGGGGCATGTTGGTCGGGGTGGGACTAGTGTAGATGGGGCATGTTGGTCGGGGTGGGACTAGTGTAGATGGGGCATGTTGGTCGGGGTGGGACTAGTGTAGATGGGGCATGTTGGTCGGGGTGGGACTAGTGTAGATGGGGCATGTTGGTCGGGGTGGGACTAGTGTAGATGGGGCATGTTGGTCGGGGTGGGACTAGTGTAAATTGGGCATGTTGGTCGGGGTGGGACTAGTGTAGATGGGGCATGTTGGTCGGGGTGGGACTAGTGTAGATGGGGCATGTTGGTCGGGGTGGGACTAGCGTAGACGGGCATGTTGGTCGGGGATGGACTAGTGTAGACGGGGCATGTTGGTCGGGGTGGGACTAGTGTAGATGGGGCATGTTGGTCGGGGGTGGGACTAGTGTAGATGGGGCATGTTGGTCGGGGTGGGACTAGTGTAGATGGGGCATGTTGGTCGGGGTGGGACTAGTGTAGATGGGCATGTTGGTCGGGGTGGGACTAGTGTAGATGGGGCATGTTGGTCGGGGTGGGACTAGTGTAGATGGGGCATGTTGGTCGGGGTGGGACTAGTGTAGATGGGGCATGTTGGTCGGGGTGGGACTAGTGTAGATGGGGCATGTTGGTCGGGGTGGGACTATTGTAGATGGGGCATGTTGGTCGGGGTGGGACTAGTGTAGATGGGGCATGTTGGTCGGGGTGGGACTAGTGTAGATGGGGCATGTTGGTCGGGGTGGACTAGTGTAGACGGGGCATGTTGGTCGGGGTGGGACTAGTGTAGATGGGGCATGTTGGTCGGGGTGGGACTAGTGTAGATGGGGCATGTTGGTCGGGGTGGGACTAGTGTAGACGGGGCATGTTGGTCGGGGTGGGACTAGTGTAGATGGGGCATGTTGGTCGGGGTGGGACTAGTGTAGCTGGGGCATGTTGGTCGGGTGGGACTAGTGTAGATGGGGCATGTTGGTCGGGGTGGGACTAGTGTAGATGGGGCATGTTGGTCGGGGTGGGACTAGTGTAGATGGGGCATGTTGGTCGGGGTGGACTAGTGTAGATGGGGCATGTTGGTCGGGGTGGGACTAGTGTAGATGGGCATGTTGGTCGGGGTGGGACTAGTGTAGATGGGGCATGTTGGTCGGGGTGGGACTAGTGTAGATGGGGCATGTTGGTCGGGGTGGGACTAGTGTAGATGGGGCATGTTGGTCGGGGTGGGACTAGTGTAGATGGGGCATGTTGGTCGGGTGGGACTAGTGTAGATGGGGCATGTTGGTCGGGGTGGGACTAGTGTAGACGGGGCATGTTGGTCGGGTGGGACTAGTGTAGCTGGGGCATGTTGGTCGGGGTGGGACTAGTGTAGATGGGGCATGTTGGTCGGGGTGGGACTAGTGTAGATGGGCATGTTGGTCGGGGTGGGACTAGTGTAGATGGGGCATGTTGGTCGGGGTGGGACTAGTGTAGATGGGGCATGTTGGTCGGGTGGGACTAGTGTAGATGGGGCATGTTGGTCGGGGTGGACTAGTGTAGATGGGGCATGTTGGTCGGGGTGGGACTAGTGTAGACGGGGCATGTTGGTCGGGGTGGGACTAGTGTAGATGGGGCATGTTGGTCGGGGTGGGACTAGTGTAGATGGGGCATGTTGGTCGGGGTGGGACTAGTGTAGATGGGGCATGTTGGTCGGGGTGGGACTAGTGTAGACGGGGCATGTTGGTCGGGGTGATACTTGTGTAGACGGGGCATGTTGGTCGGTGTGGGACTAGTGTAGCTGGGGCATGTTGGTCGGGCAGGTGGGACTAGTGTAGATGGGGCATGTTGGTCGGGCAGGTGGGACTAGTGTAGACGGGGCATGTTGGTCGGGTGGGACTAGTGTAGTCGGGGCATGTTGGTCGAGGTGGGACTAGTGTAGATGGGGCATGTTGGTCGGGGTGGGACTAGTGTAGATGGGGCATGTTGGTCGGGGTGGGACTAGTGTAGATGGGGCATGTTGGTCGGGGGTGGGACTAGTGTAGGAGGGGGGCATGTTGGTCGGGGTGGGACTAGTGTAGATGGGGCATGTTGGTCGAGGTGGGACTAGTGTAGATGGGGGCATGTTGGTCGGGGTGGGACTATGTAGACGGGGCATGTTGGTCGGGGTGGGACTAGTGTAGAGGGGGCATGTTGGTCGGGGTGGGACTAGTGTAGACGGGGCATGTTGGTCGGGGTGGGACTAGTGTAGATGGGGCATGTTGGTCGGGGTGGGACTAGTGTAGACGGGGCATGTTGGTCGGGGTGGGACTAGTGTAGACTGGGGCATGTTGGTGGGGGTGGGACTAGTGTCGCGGGGGCATGTTGGTCGGGGTGGGACTAGTGTAGATGGGGCATGTTGGTCGGGGGTGGGACTAGTGTAGATGGGGCATGTTGGTCGGGGTGGGACTAGTGTAGATGGGGCATGTTGGTCGGGGTGGGACTAGTGTAGATGGGGCATGTTGGTCGGGGTGGGACTAGTGTAGATGGGGCATGTTGGTCGGGGTGGGACTAGTGTAGATGGGGCATGTTGGTCGGGGTGGGACTAGTGTAGATGGGGCATGTTGGTCGGGGTGGGACTAGTGTAGATGGGGCATGTTGGTCGGGGTGGGACTAGTGTAGATGGGGCATGTTGGTCGGGGTGGGACTAGTGTAGATGGGGCATGTTGGTCGGCGATGGTCTGGTGTAGATGGGGCATGTTGGGTCGGGGTGGGACTAGTGTAGACGGGGCATGTTGGTCGGGGTGGGACTAGTGTAGATGGGGCATGTTGGTCGGGGTGGGACTAGTGTAGACGGGGCATGTTGGTCCGGGGTGGGGACTTGTGTAGACGGGGCATGTTGGCGGGGTGGGACTAGTGTAGATGGGGCATGTTGGTCGGGGTTGGGACTAGTGTAGATGGGGCATGTTGGTCGGGTGGGACTAGTGTAGATGGGGCATGTTGGTTCGGGGTGGGACTAGTGTAGACGGGGCATGTTGGTCGGGGTGGGACTAGTGTAGACTGGGGCATTGTTGGTCGGTGTGGGGACTAGTGTAGACTGGGGCATGTTGGTCGGGGGATGGGACTAGTTGTAGATGGGGCATGTTGGTCGGGGTGGGACTAGTGTAGATGGGGCATGTTGGTCGGGGTGGGATTAGTGTAGACGGGGGCATGTTGGTCGGTTGGGACTGGTGTAGAAGGGGCATGTTGGTCGGGGTGGGACTAGTGTAGATGGGGCATGTTGGTCGGGGTGGGACTAGTGTAGATGGGGCATGTTGGTCGGGGTGGGACTAGTGTAGATGGGGCATGTTGGTCGGGGTGGGACTAGTGTAGATGGGGCATGTTGGTCGGGGTGGGACTAGTGTAGATGGGGCATGTTGGTCGGGGTGGGACTAGTGTAGATGGGGCATGTTGGTCGGGGTGGGACTAGTGTAGATGGGGCATGTTGGTCGGGGTGTTGGTCGGGTGGGACTAGTGTAGATGGGGCATGTTGGTCGGGGTGGGACTAGTGTAGATGGGGCATGTTGGTCGGGGTGGGACTAGTGTAGATGGGGCATGTTGGTCGTGGTGGGAATAGTGTAGATGGGGCATGTCGGTCGGGGTGGGACTAGTGTAGATGGGGCATGTTGGTCGGGGTGGGACTAGTGTAGATGGGGCATGTTGGTCGGGGTGGGACTAGTGTAGATGGGGCATGTTGGTCGGGGTGGGACTAGTGTAGATCGGGGCATGTTGGTCGGGGTGGGACTAGTGTAGACGGGGCATGTTGGTCGGGGTGGGACTAGTGTAGACGGGGCATGTTGGTCGGGGTGGGACTAGTGTAGACGGGGCATGTTGGTCGGGGTGGGACTAGTGTAGACGGGGCATGTTGGTCGGGGTGGGACTAGTGTAGACTGGGGCATGTTGGTCGGGGTGGGACTAGTGTAGACTGGGGCATGTTGGTCGGGGTGGGGACTAGTGTAGACTGGGGCATGTTGGTCGGGGTGGGACTAGTGTAGACTGGGCATGTTGGTCGGGGTGGACAGTGTAGACGGGGCATGTTGGTCGGGGTGGGACTAGTGTAGACGGGCCATGTTGGTCGGGGTGGGACTAGTGTAGATGGGGCATGTTGGTCGGGGTGGGACTAGTGTAGACGGGGCATGTTGGTCGGGGTGGGACTAGTGTAGAGGGGGCATGTTGGTCGGGGTGGGACTAGTGGGGACGGGGCAATGTTGGTCGGGGTGGGACTAGTGTAGACGGGGCATGTTGGTCGAGGTGGGACTAGTGTAGATGGGCATGTTGGTCGGGTGGGACTAGTGTAGATGGGGCATGTTGGTCGGGTGGGACTAGTGTAGATGGGGCATGTTGGTCGGGGTGGACTAGTGTAGATGGGGCATGTTGGTCGGGGTGGGACTAGTGTAGATGGGGCATGTTGGTCAGGGTGGACTAGTGTAGATGGGGCATGTTGGTCGGGGTGGGACTAGTGTTGAAGGGGCATGTTGGTCGGGCAGATGGGACTAGTGTAGATGGGGCATGTTGGTCGGGGGTGGGACTAGTGTAGCGGGGCATGTGGTCGGCGGGTGGGACTAGTGTAGACGGGGGCATGTTGGTCGGGTTGGGACTAGTGTACAGGGGCATGTTGGGTCTGGGTGGGGACTAGTGTAGACTGGGCATGTTGGTCGGGGTGGGACTAGTGTAGACTGGGGCATGTTGGTCGGGGTGGGACTAGTGTAGATGGGGCATGTTGGTCGGGGTGGGACTAGTGTAGATGGGGCATGTTGGTCGGGGTGGGACTAGTGTAGATGGGGCATGTTGGTCGGGGTGGGACTAGTGTAGATGGGGCATGTTGGTCGGGGTGGGACTAGTGTAGATGGGGCATGTTGGTCGGGGTGGGACTAGTGTAGATGGGGCATGTTGGTCGGGGTGGGACTAGTGTAGATGGGGCATGTTGGTCGGGGTGGGACTAGTGTAGATGGGGCATGTTGGTCGGGGTGGGACTAGTGTAGATGGGGCATGTTGGTCGGGGTGGGACTAGTGTAGATGGGGCATGTTGGTCGGGGTGGGACTAGTGTAGACGGGGCATGTTGGTCGGGGTGGGACTAGTGTAGATGGGGCATGTTGGTCGGGGTGGGACTAGTGTAGACTGGGGCATGTTGGTCGGGGTGGGACTAGTGTAGATGGGGCATGTTGGTCGGGGTGGGACTAGTGTAGACGGGGCATGTTGGTCGGGGTGGGACTAGTGTAGATAGGGGCATGTTGGTCGGGGTGGGACTAGTGTAGATGGGGCATGTTGGTCGGGGTGGGACTAGTGTAGACGGGGCATGTTGGTCGGGGTGGGACTAGTGTAGATGGGGCATGTGGTCGGGGTGGGACTAGTGTAGACGGGGCATGTTGGTCGGGGTGGGACTAGTGTAGACGGGGCATGTTGGTCGGGGTGGGACTAGTGTAGACGGGGCATGTTGGTCGGGGTGGGACTAGTGTAGATGGGGCATGTTGGTCGGGGTGGGACTAGTGTAGATGGGGCATGTTGGTCGGGGTGGGACTAGTGTAGATGGGGCATGTTGGTCGGGGTGGGACTAGTGTAGATGGGGCATGTTGGTCGGGGTGGGACTAGTGTAGATGGGGCATGTTGGTCGGGGTGGGACTAGTGTAGATGGGGCATGTTGGTCGGGGTGGGACTAGTGTAGACGGGGCATGTTGGTCGGGGTGGGACTAGTGTAGACTGGGCATGTTGGTCGGGGGGGGACTAGTGTAGACGGGGCATGTTGGTCGGGGTGGGGACTAGTGTAGACGGGGCATGTTGGTCCGGGGTGGGACTAGTGTAGATGGGGCCTGTTGTCGGGGTGGACTAGTGTAGATGGGGCATGTTGGGTCGGGGTGGGACTAGTGTAGACGGGGCATGTTGGTCGGGGTGGGACTAGTGTAGATGGGGGCATGTTGGTCGGGGTGTGGGACTAGTGTAGATGGGGCATGTTGGTCGGGGGTGGGACTAGTGTAGATGGGGCATTGTTGGTCGGGGTGGGAAAGTGTAGATGGGGCATGTTGGTCGGGGTGGGACTAGTGTAGATGGGGCATGTTGGTCGGGGTGGGACTAGTGTAGACGGGGCATGTTGGTCGGGGTGGGACTAGTGTAGACTGGGCATGTTGGTCGGGGTGGGACTAGTGTAGATGGGGCATGTTGGTCGGGTGGGACTAGTGTAGACGGGGCATGTTGGTCGGGATGGGACTAGCGTAGACGGGGCATGTTGGTCGGGGTGGGACTAGTGTAGACGGGGCATGTTGGTCGGGGTGGGACTAGTGTAGATGGGGGCATGTTGGTCGGGGTGGGACTAGTGTAGATGGGGCATGTTGGTCGGGGTGGGACTAGTGTAGATGGGGCATGTTGGTCGGGGTGGGACTAGTGTAGACGGGGGCATGTTGGTCCGGGGTTGGGACTAGTGTAGATGGGCATGTTGGTCGGGGTGGGACTAGTGTAGATGGGGCATGTTGGTCGGGGTGGGACTAGTGTAGACGGGGCATGTTGGTCGGGGTGGGACTAGTGTAGCGGGGGCATGTTGGTCGGGGTGGGACTAGTGTAGATGGGGCATGTTGGTCGGGGTGGGACTAGTGTAGATGGGGCATGTGGTCGGTGTGGGACTAGTGTAGATGGGGCATGTTGGTCGGGGTGGGACTAGTGTAGACGGGCATGTTGGTCGGGGTGGGACTTGTGTAGACGGGGCATGTTGGTCGGGTGGGACTAGTGTAAACGGGGCATGTTGGTCGGGGTGGGACTAGTGTAGATGGGGCATGTTGGTCGGGGTGGGACTAGTGTAGAGGGGGCATGTTGGGCGGGGTGGGACTAGTGTAGAGGGGCATGTTGGTCGGGGTGGGACTAGTGTAGACGGGGCATGTTGGTCGGGGGTGGGACTAGTGTATATGGGGCATGTTGGTCGGGGTGGGACTAGTGTAGACGGGGCATGTTGGTCGGGGTGGGACTAGTGTAGACGGGGCATGTTGGTCGGGTGGGACTAGTGTAGAAGGGGCATGTTGGTCGGGGGTGGGACTAGTGTAGTGGGGCTTGTGGGTCGGGGTGGGACTAGTGTAGATGGGGCATGTTGGTGGGGGGGGGGACTAGTGTAGTGGGGCATGTTGGTCGGGGGTGGGACTAGGTTAGACTGGGGCATGTTGGTCGGGGTGGTGACTAGTGTAGATGGGGCATGTTGGTCGGGGTGGGACTAGTGTAGATGGGGCATGTTGGTCGGGGTGGGACTAGTGTAGACGGGGCATGTTGGTCGGGGTGGGACTAGTGTAGATGGGGCATGTTGGTCGGGGTGGGACTAGTGTAGATGGGGCATGTTGGTCGGGGGTGGTACTAGTGTAGACGGGGCATGTTGGTCGGGGTGGGACTAGTGTAGACGGGGCATGTTGGTCGGGGTGGGACTAGTGTAGACGGGGCATGTTGGTCGGGGTGGGACTAGTGTAGAGGGGGGCTGTTGGTCGGGGTGGGACTAGTGTAGACGGGGCATGTTGGTCGGGGTGGGACTAGTGTAGAATGGGCATGTTGGTCGGGGTGGGACTAGTGTAGATGGGGCATGTTGGTCGGGGTGGGACTAGTGTAGACGGGGCATGTTGGTCGGGGTGGGACTAGTGTAGACGGGGTCATGTTGGTCGGGGCAGGTGGACTTAGTGGTCAGATGGGGCCACATGTTGGTCGGGGTGGGACTAAGTGTCGATTGGGGCATGTTTGGTCGGGGTGGGACTAGTGTAGATGGGGCATGTTGGTCGGGGGTGGGACTAGTGTAGATGGGGCATGTTGGTCGGGGTGGGGACTAGTGTAGACGGGGCATGTTGGTCGGGGTGGGACTAGTGTAGACGGGGCATGTTGGTCGGGGTGGGACTAGTGTAGATGGGGCATGTTGGTCGGGTGGGACTAGTGTAATGGGGCATGTTGGTCGGGTGGGACTAGTGTAGATGGGGCATGTGGTTGGGTGGTGGATAGGGTAGAGGGGGGGGGCGGGGGGGGGGGGGGGGGGGGAAGGTCGGGGGGGATGTAGTGGTATGTGGGTGGGGGTGGGAAGGGGAAGTGGTGGAGGGTGAGGGGAGTGGAGGGGGCATGTTGGTCGGGGTGGGACTAGTGTAGATGGGGCATGTTGGTCGGGGTGGGACTAGAGTAGATGGGGCATGTTGGTCGGGGTGGGACTAGTGTAGATGGGGCATGTTGGTCGGGGTGGGACTAGTGTAGATGGGGCATGTTGGTCGGGGTGGGACTAGTGTAGATGGGGCATGTTGGTCGGGGTGGGACTAGTGTAGATGGGGCATGTTGGTCGGGGTGGGACTAGTGTAGATGGGGCATGTTGGTCGGGGTGGGACTAGTGTAGACTGGGCATGTTGGTCGGGGTGGGACTAGTGTAGATGGGGCATGTTGGTCGGGGTGGGACTAGTGTAGATGGGCATGTTGGTCGGGGTGGGACTAGTGTAGATGGGGCATGTTGGTCGGGGTGGGACTAGTGTAGATGGGGCATGTTGGTCGGGGTGGGACTAGTGTAGATGGGGCATGTTGGTCGGGGTGGGACTAGTGTAGATGGGGCATGTTGGTCGGGGTGGGGACTAGTGTAGATGGGGCATGTTGGTCGGGGTGGGACTAGTGTAGATGGGGCATGTTGGTCGGGGTGGGACTAGTGTAGATGGGGCATGTTGGTCGGGGTGGGACTAGTGTAGATGGGGCTGTTGGTCGGGGTGGGACTAGTGTAGATGGGGCATGTTGGTCGGGGTGGGACTAGTGTAGATGGGGCTTGTTGGTGGGGGTGGGACTAGTGTAGATGCGGCATGTTGGTCGGGGTGGGACTAGTGTAGATGGGTCATGTTGGTCGGGGTCGGACTAGTGTAGGTGGGGCATGTTAGTCGAGTTGGGGCCTGTGTAGATGGGGCATGTTGGTCGGGTGGGACTAGTGTAGATGGGTCATGTTTGTCGGGGTGGCACTAGTGTAGTTGGGGCATGTTGGTCGGGGTGGAACTAGTGTAGTTGGGGCATGTTGGTCGGGGTGGGACTAGTGTAGATGGGGCATGTTGGTCGGGGTGGGACTAATGTAGATGGGTTGTTAGCCGGGGTGAAACTAGTGTAGATGAGGCATGTTGGTCGGGGTGGGACTAGTGTAGATGGGGCATGTTGGTCGGGTGGGACTAGTGTAGACGGGGCTTGTTGGTCAGGGTGGGACTAGTGTAGATGGGGCATGTTGGTGGGGGTGGGACTAGTGTAGTTGGGGCATGTTGGTCGGGGTGGGCCTAGTGTAGATGGGGCATGTTGGTCGGGGTGGGTCTAGTGTAGATGGGTCATGTTGGTCGGGGTCGGACTAGTGTAGTTGGCATGTTAGTCGGGGTGGGGCCTGTGTAGATGGGGCATGTTGGTCGGGGTGGGACTAGTGTAGATGGGGCATGTTGGTCGGGGTGGGACTAGTGTAGATGGGGCATGTTGGTCGGGGGTGGGACTAGTGTAGATGGGGCATGTTGGTCGGGGTGGGACTAGTGTAGATGGGGCATGTTGGTCGGGGTGGGACTAGTGTAGATGGGGCATGTTGGTCGGGGTGGGACTAGTGTAGATGGGGCATGTTGGTCGGGGTGGGACTAGTGTAGATGGGCATGTTGGTCGGGGTGGGACTAGTGTAGATGGGGCATGTTGGTCGGGGTGGGACTAGTGTAGATGGGGCATGTTGGTCGGGGTGTGACTAGTGTAGACGGGGCATGTTGGTCGGGGTGGGACTAGTGTAGACGGGGCATGTTGGTCGGGGTGGGACTAGTGTAGATCGGGGCATGTTGGTCGGTGGGACTAGTGTAGGTGGGCATGTAGGTCCGGGTGGGACTAGTGTAGATGGGGCATTTTGGTCGGGGTGGGACTAGTGTAGATGGGGCATGTTGGTCGGGGTGGGACTAGTGTAGAAGGGGGCATGTGGTCGGGGTGGGACTAGTGTAGATGGGGCATGTTGTCGGGGTGGGACTAGTGTAGAGGGGGCATGTTGGTCGGGGTGGGACTAGTGTAGACGGGGCATGTTGGGTCGGGGTGGGACTAGTGTAGATGGGGCATGTTGGTCGGGGGGGGCTAGTGTAGATGGGCATGTTGGTCTGGGGTGGGACTAGTGTAGACTGGGGCATGTTGGTCCGGGGTGGGACTAGTGTAGACTGGGGCATGTTGGTCGGGGTGGGACTAGTGTAGATGGGGCATGTTGGTCGGGGTGGGACTAGTGTAGACTGGGCATGTTGGTCGGGGTGGGACTAGTGTAGATGGGGCATGTTGGTCGGGGTGGGACTAGTGTAGATGGGGCATGTTGGTCGGGTGGGGACTAGTGTAGATGGGGCATGTTGGTCGGGGTGGGACTAGTGTAGATGGGGCATGTTGGTCGGGGTGGGACTAGTGTAGATGGGGCATGTTGGTCGGGGTGGGACTAGTGTAGACTGGGCATGTTGGTCGGGGTGGGGACTAGTGTAGATGGGGCATGTTGGTCGGGGTGGGACTAGTGTAGATGGGGCATGTTGGTCGGGGTGGGACTAGTGTAGATGGGGCATGTTGGTCGGGGTGGGACTAGTGTAGATGGGGCATGTTGGTCGGGGTGGGACTAGTGTAGACGGGGCATGTTGGTCCGGGGTGGGACTAGTGTAGATGGGGCATGTTGGTCGGGGTGGGACTAGTGTAGACTGGGCATGTTGGTCGGGGTGGGACTAGTGTAGATGGGGCATGTTGGTCGGGGTGGGACTAGTGTAGATGGGGCATGTTGGTCGGGGTGGGACTAGTGTAGATGGGGCATGTTGGTCGGGGTGGGACTAGTGTAGATGGGGCATGTTGGTCGGGGTGGGACTAGTGTAGATGGGGCATGTTGGTCGGGGTGGGACTAGTGTAGACGGGGCATGTTGGTCGGGGTGGGGCTAGTGTAGCTGGGGCATGTTGGTCGGGCAGGTGGGACTAGTGTAGCTGGGGCATGTTGGTCGGGGTGGGACTAGTGTAGATGGGGCATGTTGGTCGGGGTGGGACTAGTGTAGATGGGGCATGTTGGTCGGGGTGGGACTAGTGTAGATGGGGCATGTTGGTCGGGGGTGGGACTAGTGTAGTGGGGGCTTGTTGGTCGGGGTGGGACTAGTGTAGATGGGGCATGTTGGTCGGGTGGGGGACTAGTGTAGATGGGGCATGTTGGTCGGGGTGGGACTAGTGTAGATGGGGCATGTTGGTCGGGGTGGGACTAGTGTAGACGGGGCATGTTGGTCGGGGTGGGACTAGTGTAGACGGGGCATGTTGGTCGGGGTGGGACTAGTGTAGATGGGGCATGTTGGTCGGGGTGGGACTAGTGTAGACGGGGCATGTTGGTCGGGGTGGGACTAGTGTAGACGGGGCATGTTGGTCGGGGTGGGACTAGTGTAGATGGGGCATGTTGGTCGGGGTGGGACTAGTGTAGATGGGGCATGTTGGTCGGGGTGGGACTAGTGTAGAGGGGCATGTTGGTCGGGGTGGGACTAGTGTAGATGGGGCATGTTGGTCGGGGTGGGACTAGTGTAGATGGGGCATGTTGGTCGGGGTGGGACTAGTGTAGATGGGGCATGTTGGTCGGGGTGGGACTAGTGTAGATGGGGCATGTTGGTCGGGGTGGGACTAGTGTAGATGGGGCATGTTGGTCGGGGTGGGACTAGTGTAGACGGGGCATGTTGGTCGGGGTGGGACTAGTGTAGATGGGGCAATGTTGGTCGGGGTGGGACTAGTGTAGACGGGGCATGTTGGTCGGGGTGGGACTAGTGTAGACGGGCATGTTGGTCGGGGTGGGACTAGTGTAGATGGGGCATGTTGGTCGGGTGGGACTAGTGTAGAAGGGGCATGTTGGTCGGGGTGGGACTAGTGTAGATGGGGCATGTTGGTCGGGGTGGGACTAGTGTAGAGGGGCATGTTGGTCGGGGTGGGACTAGTGTAGACGGGGCATGTTGGTCGGGGTGGGACCACAG